>NC_026000.2:98452511-98635871 GCF_000442705.2 Elaeis guineensis
GGAGGGGGGAATTGATGGCGACGTCTGAAATTGTCTGGTGTTGCCCAGCTATGCAACCCAAGAGGGGGGGGTGAATTGGGTTTTAAAAAATTTAAGTTTAACTAATTACTTATGAAAAATATATATCAAAAGCTTGATAAATGAGGAGAGAGACTTTAGTTTGAGATTAATTGCTTAAAGCAAGAATGCAAGGATATAATGGAGAATTAAAGAGAAACAATAAAGCATGCCACAAACACAAGATTTATAGTGGTTCGGTGCCAACCTTGCACCTACATCCACTCCCCAAGCTCCTACTTGGGAATTCCAATCCACTATACTTTGTATTCAACCCGAATACAAACGTCGGAACCTCCAACACTAGCTATCTCAAGCTAGTCCACTTGTTTCCCGGGTACAAGCCGACCCAATACACTCCGATTTCAGGTTCGGATCAACCTTCCTTGTTTTGGAAAACCCTCCAAAACAAAACAATTACTCACAAGATAAAATCAGTTTAGAGCACAAATAAGTACAAGAATAGCTCCTTAAATGAGCGAGAATAACAATAAATACGCTTTAACTCAAAAGAAGAAGCCTTCTTTGATTTCCTCAAAATGGATGAGAAAAGGAATAAAAGCTTGAGGAGTTGGTGAGCTTTGATTGAAGGCTTCTTGAAGGCTTTAAATGAGCTCTTGAATGAGATTGAGAAGTTGGCTTGAGAAACCCTCTTGACTTGAATGCCCTCTTGAATGCTCTTTCTTTTGTCTTTTCAAATCTCTTGAATGCCTCTTGGATATTTGATGTCTCTCCTTGTTGTTTTCCACCTTTTGAAACCTTTTATAGCCTTAAGAAATAAAGGAAAACAAACTAGGCAGAAAAAGAGCCGTTAGAGCACAAAAGGTGAGCATTAAAAGCAACTAAATCTGGCCAAAAACTAGCCGTTACAGGCAAATCCCGTCGCAGGGGTCGACTCATGAGTCGACCCATGCTTCAGGGGTCAACTCATGAGTCGACCTCTGATGCAACATCCAGAAAAACAAGTTTCTGGAAATTTTGGCCCACACTAACAGAGGTCGACTCATGAGTCGACTCATGCTTGTGGGTCGACTCATGAGTCGACTCACAAGCCGTGCCAAGCCAAAAAGGTTGCATGCCAACAGGATTTTTGCGTGCCAATCAGCTCATTGTGCCATGAGTCGACTCATGAGTCGACTCATGCACTTCAAACCTTCATAACATCAAAAATATAAGTCCAAAAATAATGAAATCTTCACCAATAGATCACAAATCATTTGCTCTACAAGATGATACTATCAAATCAGAGTTTTGATGAAATTATGATTTTGCCCCTATAGAGCATAAGGACTTTTTCAAAATAAAAAATATTTGTATCCCTTCAAACTGTTTTGTAATCATCAAAATCAATCTAGGAGCAACAATCTCCCCCTTTTTGATGATGGCAAAACATTTGAACAAAAGCATTTATATGAATCATGAATTTCAAAAGATTGCATTTTAGGTGCATATGCTTGAAAAGAGTATGATTCTTTTGGCATGTGATACAAATGGTTATATGCATAAATAGTTTGTCCATTTGCTTAAAGATTGGAAGATATGCTCATTGGATAATTGTTTTGGTGTTAGAGCAGAAAATTTGATTTTATTATCAGAGCAAACTGTATTTTGAAAAATTTTCTCAATTCTCAAAACTAGTCATGTGTGCCAAAGCATATTGAATAGTTGATTTGGAAAGAGTATTAGAGCATTTAAGTTTAAGATGTATCAGAGCAAGAGAAATGAAATCTTGCAATGTATCAGTGTAGGGAAGACAATTTTACAATGTATCAGAGAAAAATTTAGCAATGTATCAGAGTAGTAAAAACAGTTTTTCAATGTATCAGAGCAATGTATTCAATATATCAGAGTAGGTTGGAGCCTATCAGAACATATCCAAATGTTTACAGCAAATCAGAGTATAAGTAATTTTAAAAGGTACTTATTGGCAGTATACTTGGGATTTACTTGGGATTTGTACTTAAAATTTTCAATTGATTAATTTCTCATAATCATAATTTGTAGTTTTTGCTTTTGATGGATTTCTTTTTGTTTAATTTCTCCCCCTTTTTGACATCATCACAAAGGTTAACTCCTCCTTTTTGTGAAGCATTCTTTAATTTCTTCTTCTGTAGAGTTTACTCCCCCTTAATGTAGCAACTATTAACAGCAATCATAAGATGATAATACCACAAAGAGAAGACAATATTCCACAAAGGAGAAATATATAACCAAAGTACGATAAACATCATTACAAAGAAAAAAGATGATATCATAAAACCATAATTGTTTCAGTACATAGATCATAACATACAAAGTCAACTAGCACATGTCAATACATGGCCCAAAATACAGATCCTAGAAAGGACAAAACACTAACACCTAGGATCTAGAAATGATCAAGATAAGTCAATGATCGGAATCATCAGAAATGTGATAAGGAGCAGATGGATCTGAATCAGAAGTGCGTCCTCTACCCCGTCTGCCTCTGGCACGAGTGGAAGTACTGGTACGAGCAGGCGAGCGGGAGGAACTGGGTGGCTGAGAACGCTGAGAAGCTAGGGACTGAACAGAAAGGGTAAGTCTGATGGAATCAAGTACAGTCAGTGCCCTGGAAACAGCCTGAAGAAGAGCAGTGAACTGGGTAGTCGCATAGTCACTCGATCCTTTGATCTCCTTCCTTAGTAACTCATAACCGCCCTCAAGAGCTCCTCTAAGTCTGCGAGCCTCTGCAGTGAGATCAGTGACCTCAATCGAAGACTCCTGTGGCTGAGGATGGGCCAAGTCAAGGACTTGCCCCTGCAAGTCAAGGACTCTGCCAGTCAATCTCAAAATAGTGCCCTCAAGCTGCTGAATCCGGATGGACTGGTCTGTCATCATCTGATACACTGTGGAGATGTGGGGAGTCAAAGTCTGATCAGAAGTAGTAACCCCTGGTGCAAATGTAGTACTGCTCCACTGACTAGTCAATAATGAAGCCACACGCTGTGAAATCCGCTCAATCTGATCATCAGACAGTGTGAACTCTGACGGAGGTGCTCTGCTCTCTGGCTGATGCACTGGTGTGGGCATCCTGGTAAACTCCGAAGGGCCAGCCTCTGGATCCGGAAAGAACTGTATATCTGGTGAAGCTGCCCTGAAGTCATGAATAGGAGATGATGGATCTTCTTCTTCTTCAGCTCTGACTTCAGTTCTGTCTCCAGCTGTCTCCTCAGCTCTCTCCTCTTCTCTCTCCTCAGCTCCCCTGATCCAACCACCACCAGTCTTTGTGAAACCCATTCGGTGCAAGGTGTGTAAGTTGAAAGTATCAACATGAGATAGCTTGGTAGGAGCCTCCCCCTCACAGCTAACACCAAACCTCCTAAAAACTCTAGTCAGGGCCATACCAAAAGGCAAATGTGCCTTAGATCTGTTCAGAGTTTCTCTCATGGCCTCAATCATAAGTGCCGGGAGGTTTAGGGGGGTCTGTGTGATAATGTGAAACATAATACATATATCCCTGCCAGACAGTAGATCGTGCCTACCACTCCTAGGGAAGAAGAGTTTGGTGACCATTTGATGTAAAACTCTCATCTCTATAGGTAATATCTTTGCTTCCAGTTTATTCAGATTCCCTTGGTAGGCACCCCCAAGAATAACACTAACACCTTCTTCTTTCACAGGGAGTTCCATATATGCATAACCTTCACTAAGAAAATGTAAAATCTCCCCCAAGATAACAGGATTCAGACAAATATCAATCCCTTTTACAGTTGAAGTTACTGACCATTTCCATAAATTAGATTCTGATAAAACTCCCTAACTAGGTCAACATAGGTAACTTCTTTAAGGGTACAGTAAAAACTCCATCCTTGATTTTTGATCTTGGTTGCAAAAGAAAATCCCTCATTTTCAAAGAACCGAAAGTCTATGTTTTTCCCGGTTTCTACTTTTCTATCTGAAAGAGGGTTCTTACTGGGGCTTTGAGAGGAATGAGAAGGACCTTGAACTGAAGTTGGAGTGGGAGCAGTGGAGGACTGTGCCGCTTGCCTTTTCTTTCTGACATTTTCTTCAAGTTCTCGGACAGACTTTCTCCTTTGGGGAAGCTTCATCTTTGGAGCCATAATCTCTTCAATAGCAGGCGAGGAGACTTGAGGAGCAAGTGAAAGAGTGGAGGAAGGATCGCAAGAGAGTGAAATGGAATTATGGTGGAGAAAATGGGTGGATTTGAGAGGGACGGTGGAGTGCTAGGGCACGCTCCAACCGTGATGAACAAGGGAAGAAGTCACAAAAAGACTTTTCCCCAAGAGGCGATTTGCAGTGGAGAGAAGGCGGGAGAAGTTCCACAAGCTTGGGTCTTGGAATGGGAGCTAATGGAAGTGGGGAGGATGGGTTTTGGAAGGAAGAAGACGACCGTGTGGGTCGGCTCACGAACAGCAATCCTTATATAAAAACCTTAAGCCCATTTGGAAGTTGGTGGGATTTACAAGTTTGCCATTGAGTCGACTCATGGGGGTCGACTCATGAAGTTCAGAAAATTAGGAAAAATATGGATAAATTCCAGAAAAATTTGAAATTTGGGGAGAAGGAGTTTAGCTCTAAGATAAGTTTTTAGAATGAAAAACTCAAGCTTTTGGGACCAAGAAAGGTGTTGGAAATTAAGCTTTAAGAAATTTTGACAATAAATCATTGGAAATTGAAAAATTAATTCAGGCAAATGGATCAAGAATTCCTAGATTTCTCCTAATTTCACAGAATCTATCCTCACTAAGGGCCTTTGTAAAGATATCAGCTAATTGATTTTCGGTGCAAACATATTCAAGAATTATATTTTTGTTTTGAACATGTTCTCTTATGAAGTGATGTCTTATTTCAATATGTTTGGATCTTGAGTGTTGAATAGGATTTTTAGATAGATTTATGGCACTTGTTTGTCACATCTTATTGGTGTTTCATTAAGTTTAATTCCAAAGTCTTCGAGTTGTTGCTTAACAACTTCCGGCTGCAATGTATTCGGCCTCAGCCGTAGACAGTGCTACCGAATTTTGTTTCTTGCTAAACCATGAGATTAGGTTAACTCCAAGAAATTGACAAGTTCCACTTGTGCTTTTTCTATCTAATTTACATCCAGCAAAGTCAGCATCAGAATATCCTAATAGATCAATTTGTGAGTCCTTAGAGTACCATAACCCTAAAGTTTGAGTACCATTTAAGTATCTAAGGATTCTTTTAACAGCATTCAAATGAGATTCTTTAGGATTAGATTGATATCTAGCACATAAACAAACACTAAACATGATATCAGGCCTACTTGCAGTTAGATACAATAATGATCCAATCATGCCTCTATAGTATTTTAAGTCTACACATTTACCTTCATCATCCTTGTCAAGCTTACATGAGGGACTCATTGGTGTGCCAATGGGTTTGGAGTTCTCCATTCCAAATCTTTTGAGTAGTTCCTTGGTGTACTTGCTTTGGGCGATGGAGATTCTCTCTTTTGATTGTTTGATTTGGAGTCCGAGGAAGAAGGTGAGTTCTCCCATCATGCTCATCTCGAACTCCCCCTGCATAAGCTTAGCAAAGTCTTGACAAAGAGATTCATTAGTAGACCCAAAAATTATGTCATCAACATAAATTTGTATAACTAACATATCATTTTGATTTCTTTTGATAAAGAGGGTTGTATCTACATTACCTCTTGAAAAACCATTATTTAGTAAAAATTTGCTTAGTCTATCATACCATGCTCTAGGTGCTTGTTTTAATCCATATAAAGCTTTATTTAATTTAAAAACATGATTAGGAAAAGCATGATTTTCAAATCCAGGGGGTTGTTCTACATAAACTTCTTCAGCAATAAATCCATTTAAAAATGCACTTTTAACATCCATTTGAAATAATTTGAATTTCATAAAGCAAGCATATGCAAGTAGAAGTCTAATAGCTTCTAATCTAGCAACAGGTGCAAAGGTTTCATCAAAATCAATTCCTTCTTCTTGATTATATCCTTTAGCAACCAATCTTGCTTTATTTCTAATTACATTACCATGCTCATCTAATTTGTTTCTAAAGACCCATTTTGTGCCAATTATTGAACAGTTTTTAGGTCTTGAAACCAAAGTCCAAACATTATTTCTTTCAAATTGATTAAGTTCCTCTTGCATTGCATTAATCCAATTATGATCTTTTTCAGCTTCTTCAATGGTTTTTGGTTCAAGATGAGATACAAAAGCACAATGATTAAACACTTCTCTTAGTGAAGAACGAGTTTTTACCCCATGCATAGGATCACCAATAATTAATTCCTTAGGGTGGTTGTGAACATACCTCCATTCCTTGGGTAGGTCATCTGTACCTTGAGGTTGTTCTTGAATTTCTTCACCTCTCTCATCTTGTTTGTCTTCTTGTCCCTTGTCCTCTGGAGTAGCTGAATCTTTCAGAGTGATCTCCTTCATACCTTCTATTAATGGATCTGCATCATCAACACCCTCATTCTTCCTCGAAGGAAGATCGTTAGATTCATCAAAGACAACATGAATGGACTCCTCAACTATTAGGGTTCTTTTATTAAAAACTCTAAAAGCTTTACTAGTGGAGGAGTAACCCAGAAAGATTGCTTCATCTGATTTTGCATCAAATTTACCAAGTCTTTCCTTACCATTATTTAATACAAAACATCGGCAACCAAAAATATGAAAATATGCAATATTTGGTTTTCTTCCTTTCCAAAGTTCATAGGGGGTTTTCTTAAAAAATTATCTAATTAAAGCACGATTTAGAATGTAACATGCTGTGTTAATAGCTTCCGCCCAAAAATATCTTGGAAGGTTGCTTTCACAAAGCATGGTACGGGCCATTTCTTCTAAGGTTCTGTTTTTCCTTTCAACTACCCCATTTTGTTGGGGTGTTCTAGGAGCAGAGAAGTTATGGCCAATTCCATTTTCATCACAAAATTTTTCAAAGTCTTGATTTTCAAATTCAGTTCCATGATCACTTCTAATATTTTGAATTGAAAATCCTTTTTCATTAGTGACTTTTCGATGAAATTTAGTGAAAATATGAAAAGTTTCATCTTTGTGTGCAAAAAGAAAACCCAAGTAAAACGAGAGTAATCATCTATAATTACAAAACATATCATTTTCCTCCTAGACTAGTGGTTCTAGTTGGTCCAAATAAGTCCATATGCAAAAGCTCTAAAGGTCTAGAAGTTGAAACAATATTTTTGGATTTAAATGAAACTCTAGTTTGCTTACCTAGTTGACATGCATCACAAATTCTATCTTTTTCAAAATTCAGTTTAGGCAAGCCATGAACTAATTCTTTCTTAATTAATTTTGAAAGAGAATGCATGCTAATGTGAGCAAGTCTACGATGCCAAAGCCAACTAGTCTCATTAATTTTAGCATTTAAGGATACTAGGCATTGCATGTCTAATTTGGCTAAATCATTTAGATCTACCATATAAACATTGCCATGTCTATGACCTATAAATTTGATGCCATCATTAATAGGACTAGTCACAATACAAACAGATGATTCAAAAACAACTTTATACCCTTTATCACAAAATTGACTAATGCTAAGTAAGTTATGCTTTAAACCTTTAACTAACAAAACATTTTCAATATATTTGGAGGGAGTGATACCAATGTTACCTATCCGATGATCTTTCCTTTGCCATTATCTCCAAAGGTGACCATCCCTCCATCCTTAGCATCAAGCGTGATGAATTGTGATTCATCACCAGTCATGTGTCTCGAGCATCCACTGTCCAGATACCATTTCCTGTTTTCTCCATGGGATGCTAGACACACCTGCAAACAAATGTCAAGTTTTTGTTTTAGGTACCCAAGCTTTCTTGGGTCCTTTTTGGTTAGTCAAAATGGTTCCTTTTGGAACCCATATTTTCTTTATAGTTGTGTTTGCACAAGTGTAAGATTTATGTCCTATTCTACCACATTTAAAACAAGTAATATTGGTAGACTTGTTACTTGAATAGTTTACATAAATATTTTTCAGAAATTTTTGTTTCTTTAAGGGGTTATAACCAAGTCCAGCCTTATCATATACGGCCTTTTGATTTTCAAGAATCATATTTAGTTTGTTTGAACTTAAGGTGAACTTATCTACTATAGGTTTCAGCTTGTTAATATCATTCTTTAGGCTTTGGTTCTCTTGAAGCAAAGTGGATTTTTCAATTGAAAGGTTTTCAGCTTGTTTTACTAAGGATTGATTTTTCAATTTCAATTCTTTGTTTTTCATTCCTAGTTTCTTCAATTCATCAATTAAATCATTGAAGGCTTCATGCAATTCTTCAAAAGTGAATTCACTAGGGATTTCAGAAATTATCTCATTTTCATGTGCCATAAGGCACAGGTTGGCTTGTTCTGTTGAAGTCTCCTCATCGGAGCTTGAGTCATCGCTCGCACTCCATGTGGCCATCATTGCCTTCTTCTTAAACTTTTTGGGACCTTTCTTCAGTTGTGGACATTCGGATTTGAAATGCCCCGGCTTTTTGCACTCATAGCATATAAGGGGTTGATCTTTTTCTTTCTCTTTGCTTTGTTCCCCTTTTGTGAAAGGTCTCTTTCTCATCCCCTGCTTCCTTTTTCTTAGGAACTTCTTGAATCTCCGGGTGATGAGTGCCATCTCTTCATCCTGTTCTTCATCTTCTGTGTCGTCAATTTCTTCATCAGGAGAAGCTGTGGATTTGAGGGCAATGGTTCTTTTCTTTTTGACTTCATCCTCTTGATGTTGCTTCATGCTAAGCTCATGAGTCATCAAGGATCCAAGAAGCTCTTCTAGAGGTAGAGTGTTCAAGTCCTTTGCTTCTTGGATGGCAGTCACCTTGGCTTCCCAAGTTCTTGGCAATGACCTGAGAATTTTTCTTACAAGCTCACTGTTAGTATAAGATTTGCCAAGACTCTTCAAACCATTAATTATATCAGTAAAATGAGTAAACATAGCAGTTATGGACTCATCATGCTCCATTTTAAATAGCTCATATTTATGTACAAGCATGTTTATTTTGGACTCTTTTACTTGATTTGTTCCCTCATGGGTTACTTCTAACCTATCCCATATTTCTTTAGCAGATGCACAGGTAGAAATGCGATTAAATTCATTTGCATCAAGTGCACAATAAAGAACATTCATAGCTTTAGCATTTAATTGTGCCATTTCTTATCAACCTCATCCCATTCTCTTTCGGGTTTGGTTGACTCCTCACCATCTATAATCTTGGTGGGTGTGTGAGGACCGTTCACTATGATACTCCACATATCATAGTCTAGTGCTTGTATGAATATCTTCATCCGAGCTTTCCAATAGGTGTAATTAGACCCATTGAAAAGTGGAGGTCGGTTGGTGGATTGCCCCTCGGCTAGAGAAGTGCCGACGTGGGTTGCCATAGATCTTTGGCTCTTTGATTGTTAGATCAAAGAAGGCTAGAGCACCGGGCTCTGATACCACTTGTTGCCCAGCTATGCAACCCAAGAGGGGGGGTGAATTGGGTTTTAAAAAATTTAAGTTTAACTAATTACTTATGAAAAATATATATCAAAAGCTTGATGAATGAGGAGAGAGACTTTAGTTTGAGATTAATTGCTTAAAGCAAGAATGCAAGGATATAATGGAGAATTAAAGAGAAACAATAAAGATGCCACAAACACAAGGATTTATAGTGGTTCGGTGCCAACCTTGCACCTACATCCACTCCCCAAGCTCCTACTTGGGAATTCCAATCCACTATACTTTGTATTCAACCCGAATACAAACGTCGGAACCTCCGACACTAGCTATCTCAAGCTAGTCCACTTGTTTCTCGGGTACAAGCCGACCCAATACACTCCGATTTCAGGTTCGGATCAACCTTCCCTTGTTTTGGAAACCCTCCAAAACAAAATAATTACTCACAAGATAAAATCAGTTTAGAGCACAAATAAGTACAAGAATAGCTCTTTAAATGAGCGAGAATAACAATAAATACGCTTTACTCAAAAGAAGAAGCCCTTCTTTGATTTCCTCAAAATGGATGAGAAAAGGAATAAAAGCTTGAGGAGTTGGTGAGCTTTGATTGAAGGCTTCTTGAAGGCTTTAAATGAGCTCTTGAATGAGATTGAGAAGTTGGCTTGAGAAACCCTCTCTTGAATGCACTTGAATGCCCTCTTGAATGCTCTTTCTTTTGTCTTTTCAAATCTCTTGAATGCCTCTTGGATATTTGATGTCTCTCCTTGTTGTTTTCCACCTTTTGAAACCTTTTATAGCCTTAAGAAACAAAGGAAAACAAACTAGGCAGAAAAAGAACCGTTAGAGCACAAAAGGTGAGCATTAAAAGCAACTAAATCTGGCCAAAAACTAGCCGTTACAGGCAAATCCCATCGCAGGGGTCGACTCATGAGTCGACCCATGCTTCAGGGGTCGACTCATGAGTCGACCTCTGATGCAACATCCAGAAAAACAAGTTTCTGGAAATTTTGGCCCACACTAACAGAGGTCGACTCATGAGTCGACTCATGCCTTGTGGGTCGACTCATGAGTCGACTCACAAGCCGTGCCAAGCCAAAAAAGGTTGCGTGCCAACAGGATTTTTGCGTGCCAATCAGCTCATTGTGCCATGAGTCGACTCATGAGTCGACTCATGCACTTCAAACCTTCATAACTTCAAAAATATAAGTCCAAAAATAATGAAATCTTCACCAATAGATCACAAATCATTTGCTCTACAAGATGATACTATCAAATCAGAGTTTTGATGAAATTACAATTTTGCCCCTGTAGAGCATAAGGACTTTTTCAAAATAAAAAATATTTGTATCCCTTCAAACTGTTTTGTAATCATCAAAATCAATCTAGGAGCAACATCTGGTCGTGGGCTGCCCAAAGTCAGGAGGAATTTATTACGGAGGGTGGTGGAGCGGGATCGTGGCTATCGTAGTGGCTTGCCACGTGGAATCAGTTACGGAGAGTGGAGCGGCATCCGCTGTCGTGACTTGTCAGGGAGTGGTGGACTCGCACAGAATCTGCGGCAGGGAGTGGAGTAGAGTCGTGGCCGTTAATACGGCCTGTCAGGGAGTAATGGAGCTATGCAGGGTCCGCCGTAGGGAGTGGAGCAGTGGTGTCCGTTACTGTGGCTTGTCAGGGGATCCAGACTTGTTGGCCGAAGTTCGGTTGGAGTCGGTTGCGAGGTCCGGCACCCGTAGGAGTTTGGACGAGGTCTTCCCGCAGTCGGAATAGAAGATGGAGTCTGACTCTCGTAGAAGTCCGGACGCAGTCTTCTTGCATTTGGGGGTTGTAGGCAGAGTTCGGCTCCTGTAGGAGTCCGGGCGGAGTCTTCCTGCAATTGAAATCAAAAATGAAGTTCGGCTCCCGTAGGAGTTTGGACAAGGCTTACCAGTGATAGAAGTCATGGACGGAGCCCGGCTCTCGTAGGAGTCCGGACAAAGTCTTCCTTACCACAGAAGTGGTGAATGGAGTCCGACTCCCGTAGGAGTCCGGGCGGAGTCTTCCTTGCCACAGAAATTGTGGATGGAGCCCGGCTCCCATAGGAACCCGGGCGGAGTCTTCCTTGCTGCAAAAATTATGGACAAAGCCCGGCTCCCGTAGGAGCTCGGGCGGAGTCTTCCTTGCTGCAGAAATTATGGACGGAGCCCGGCTCCCGTAGGAGTCCGGGCGGAGTCTTCCTTGCTGTAGAAATTACGGATGGAGCCCGGCTCCCGTAGGAATCCAGGCGGAGTCTTCCTTGCTGCAGAAATCGTGGACGGAGCCCGGCTCCCGTAGAAGCCCGGGAGGAGTCTTCCTTGCTGCAGAAATCATGGACGGAGCCCGGCTCCCGTAGGAGCCCGGGCGGAGTCTTCCTTGCTGTAGAAATTATGGATAGAGCCCGGCTCCCGTAGGAGCCCGGGCGGAGTCTTCCTTGCTGCAGTAATTGTGGATGGAGCCCGGCTCCCGTAGGAGTCTGGGCGGAGTCTTCCTTGCTGCAGAAATTGCGGACGGAGCCCGGCTCCCGTAGGAGCTCAGGCGGAGTCTTCCTTGCTGCAAAAATCATGGACGGAGCCCGGCTCCCGTAGGAGCCCGGGCGGAGTCTTCCTTGCTGTAGAAATTGTGGATGGAGCCCGGCTCCCGTAGGAGTCCGGGCGGAGTCTTCCTTGCTGCAGAAATTATGGACGGAGCCCGGCTCCCGTAGGAGTCCGTGCGGAGTCTTCCTTGCTGCAGAAATTACGGATGGAGCCCGGCTCCCGTAGGAGTCCGGGCGGAGTCTTCCTTGCTGCAGAAATCGTGGATGGAGCCCGGCTCTAGTAGGAGCCCAGACAGAGTCTTCCTTGCTGCAGAAATCGTGGACGGAGCCCGGCTCCCATAGGAGCCCGAGTGGAGTGACGGGAGTTCACCAACAGTTGTCGAAAGTCAGAAGAGACTCGTGAGGATCGACCCTGCCAAGAACTTCGGCCAAGGATATTTTATGCCCAACACCAGTCCCCCCACTTTCGAGTTTGAATTTTGAATGAAGGAAGTACGGAGAGGTTGTCGCAGTCGAAGTTCTCTCCCTGACGTCCGGGCACAACCATCCTCGGATATGTCGGCATTTAATGTGCGAATGCCAGAGCCCTTTTTTCGATTAGGGTGACCCGAAGAGTCTTTTCGAAACTCCCACCGAGATGTGATCCCAAGCGTCGCGCCATGAAAATTTGCGAACAGTCAATCCTCGATAGCGGCGAGTGGGACACGCGGGACACGTGGTAAGCATCGATTGGTCTAGAGACACCCCCACCATAATTGCGCTAAGATCCGCTGCCTATTTAAACCCCCTACCCTTCCTTCGGGGCTTTACTCTGCCAAAAGGATGGCACCTTTCTTTCGTCCGAGAGCCTAGCCACTCAGCCACTCCCTCGGTGCCCCTGCCAACTCTGAGCATCCTCCGCGCTGGTCTTTGCCGTCTCTCTGCCATCTTCAGCCCCCCGATTCCTCTCTATGGGGTTTCCCCGCCAAGTCCTCCACCCCGGAGGCCATTCTCAAGAAGATGCCAAGGGCTTGGAGGAAGGCAAGGAGGAGAACAGCGGTCTGTGAGTTCTCCGGTCATCGAGCGGCCGCTGAAGGTCCCCGTTGCTTCAAAGGGGGCTCGAGGAAGAATTCCTTCAACGACAAGGGTTTAATAACGGGGACCGCCGGTAAAGGCGTTCTTCCTGAGAATTTCGGAGTAGCAAGACGAGATGATACCGGTCAGGAGGGCAGAGCTATCGTCACAAGCTGTGGCGGGATCCTTGATGTCGTCGGGGCCGAGGGACCAAAAGCAGTCGGCGTCGACGGTGGGGCAGTAAAACTTGTTGCGGGGACGGTGGAAGTAGTGCATGCCGACCTTGCTGGAACATTTTGGACGGCGGCTGTCATGGAGCATTCGGTGATGGCGCATATCTCTGGCGCCACCGCTGCCTCCGAGGTGACTCCGATTCTTCTTGAAACAGGTCTTCATCGCTACTGCCGTTGCCCTTACTGCCCCTTGGAACCTATCCTATCCTTTTCCCCCTGGGGTTGGGACTTCAGAGGTGGAGCGAAACAAGGCGGGAAGAGAGCCGATAGGCCTGCCACACGCACTGGAAAACGCGGCTGGGAAGGACAGAAATGGGAAGAGAAGTTTGCAGCTTGAAGCGGCCTCCGGTGTATCCTTTCCAAGCCGTGTTCTCGAGCCTTGTAATAATGTATTCTTTTCTGGCGCTCCGGGTCTTGTAATGTACATCTTGTTAGTTGAAAAATGAGAAGGAGATTTTGTTACCTCATCCGCACTTTGCATCGAATTGTTATCTGCCAACTTCCTTCCTTTTCTCATTTTTTCTTCTTCTTTCTTCTCTCTTTATTTATTTTTTTTTTTTTTGACGTCGTCCTTAGGTCACCGGTGGCCCTTTTATTCATGTTGAATTATCGTTTGCCGAGCTCCTTTTTGATTTTTGCATCTTTCGAAGATACCTGGTTGCCATCGTATCGACCCATCCTTTCCATCAGTGGCCGCAGACTCGCCTGGGGGCCATTCAGGCTTGGTGTCCCCCTCAGGGCTTGAGCTCGGAGGTCTGAGCTTCTGTCACCCTGAGGAAGTTGTCCTACTTTGGATTTGCGTCGAAAGCTTCCTTGAAAGCTGGGGCTCCTGATGGGAGCCCCAATCCCTGCTGTGACAGGGTTCTCTGCGCCTTGGACGCTGTTTGTTTTTCAATCGTCGCTGATGTGGTCCATCACCTTCCTTTTTCTTTTTTGCTTGGAATTTTTCCTCCACTCTCAGTGAGGCTACGGGAGTTCGCTCCCGTAGGCGAAGTCTGGGCGAAGTTCGGCTCCCATGGGAGTCTGACGAAGATTACCAGCAGTTGAAGTTGGTGATGAAGCCCGGCTCTCGTAGGAGTCTGGACGGAGTCCTCCCTGTGATTGGAGTTGCGGACGGAGCCCGGCTCCCGTGGGAGTCCGGGCAGAGTCTTCCTGCAATTAATGTAAGGTGCGAAGTCCGGCTCCTGTAGGAGTCCAAACGGAGTTTATCAGCAGTTGAAGTCGGTGATGGAGCCTGGCTCCCGTAGGAGTCCGGGCGGAGCTTACCATCGGTTGAAGTTGGTGACGGAGTCCGACTCCCGTAGGAGTCTGGGCGGAATCCTCCTTGCGGTAGATGTCGCAGACGGAGCCTGGCTCCCGTAGGAGTCTGGGCCTTCGACTTTGCTCAAGCTAGGGCGAGGTTCTCCTCCTGTCCTTAGCAGGGCTGTGGGGGCACATATGGGCGTTGCAGGGCCTCTCCCCCCATCCGGTCTAAATGGAACCGGACCTTCGACTTTGCTCAAGCTATGGCGAGGTTCTCCTCCTGTCCTTAGCAGGGTTGTGGGGGCACATATGGGCGTTGCAGGGCCTCTCCCCCATCCGATCTAAATGGAACTGGGCCTTCGACTTTGCTCAAGTTAGGCGAGGTTTTCCTCCTGTCCCTAATAGGGCTATGGGGGTGCATATGGGCATTGCAGGGCCTCTCCATCCATCCGGTCTAAATGGAACCAGGCCTTCGACTTTGCTCAAGTTAGGGTGAGGTTTTCCTCCTGTCCCTAACAGGACTGTGGGGGCGCATATGGGCATTGCAGGGCCTCTCCCCCCATCCGGTCTAAATGAAACTGAACTTTCGACTTTGCTCAAGTTAGGGCGAGGTTTTCCTCCTTCCCTAACAGGGCTGCAGGGGCGCATATGGGCGTTGCAGGGCCTCTCCCCCCATCCGATCTAAATGGAACCGGGCCTTCGATTTTATCAGGATGAGGTTTCCCTTTCGTTTCTGATACAGTTTGTTTGAATTGTCCAAAGACATACAGGTATGCAACTTTCAATTAAAATGAAGTTATTGGTAGTTCATCCTTAAGTTTTTCAGCTCCACGATCGCGGGAGGTCAGCTCCTCCGAGTTCCTTAAGATAATAAGTTTCGGGCCGGACTACTTCTTTGACTTCATACGGTCCTTCCCAGTTTGGGGTGAGTTTCCCCGGTCCTGAGGTTGCGAGACAGCGGCTCATCGAAGCACTAGATCTTCTGCTCTAAAGGCTTTGTTCTTGACTCGGCATTGTAATATCGAGCGACTTTCTGTCTGTAGGCTGCCATTCGAACCTGAGCTATCTCCCATCTTTCTTCCAGCAGGTCGAGGTTGGCTCTAAGACTTTACGAATTTTGATGTTCGTCGAATGCCACGACTCGTGCCGATGGGAGTTTAAGCTCGATTGGGATGACGACTTCCATACCGAAGGCTAAAGCAAAGGGGGTCTCCCCCGTAGGTAGCCTCTGGATAGTTCGATATGCCCACAACACATGATAAAGTTCATCCGCCAAGTTTCCTTCACTTTTTTGAGCCTTGTCTTAATCCCCTGCAAAAGGGTTCTGTTGGTCACCTCAGCTTCGCCATTCGCCTGGGGATGGGCTACTGATGTGAAGTTATGGGAGATGTTTAGATCTTCACAGAATTCGATGAATTTTGCTCCCGCGAATTACCGTCCATTATCAGTGATTAGGGTTCTAGGTAGACCGAACCTACACACGATCGACTTCCAGACGAAATCTTGCACTTTTGCTTCTGTGATTTTTGCTAGTGGTTCGGCTTCAACCCATTTGGTGAAGTAGTCGATCGCTACAAGGAGGAACTTCCTTTGCCCAGACGCCATGGGAAAGGGGCCAAGGATGTCCATCCCTCATTGTGCAAAAGGCCATGGGGCACTCAAGGGTGTGAGCTCGGTGGTGGGCTATCTCTGGACGTTGGCGTATCTCTAGCATCGATCACACTTTTTGACATATTCAATCGAATCATGATGCATTGTTGGCCAGTAATATCCTTGGCGGAGCAACTTGTGGGATAAAGATCTAGCCCCCAAATGGTTTTGCAAATTTCTTCATGTACTTCCCATAAGGCATAGTCAGCTTCCGAGGGTCGGAGACATTTTAAGAGGGGTAAGGAGTATGATCTCTTGTACAATTTGCCCTCATAAAGGATATATCGGGAGGCTTGATTTCGGAGCTTCCGAGCTTCTTTCGCATCCTAAGGGAGAACTCCATCTCTGAGATAGATTATCAGTGGGTCGACCCAGCTGGGCTCGTGGTCAATCTCCATCACGGACCGTGATTCTTCTGTACTCGGGTGTTTTAGAACTTCAAAGAGGATGCCTTTGGGCAATTCGGCCGGAGCCAACATTGCCAGCTTGGAGAGAAGGTCAGCTCTGGTATTTTCTAACCTTGGGATCTGTCTAATGTTGAAGCTGCTAAAGGCGGGGTGAGCTCCTTTACCTTCTCAAGGTATTTGGCCATACTGTCCTCCCGTGCTTCGTAACTCCCGCTAACTTGCCCCACCACTAGTTGAGAGTCACTGTGCACCCGGAGCTGACTTATTCCCAGCTCTTTGGCGATCCTTAGTCCTGCGATCAGAGCTTCGTATTCCACTCCATTGTTTGTTGCGGGGAGCTCGAAACGTAGAGCGTATTCCGTGATGACTCCCTCCGGACTGACCAAGATCAGGCCTGCACCTGCATCCGACATGTTGGAAGATCCATCCACATAGAGGGCCCAAAAACGATCAGAGGGATCGGCCTCTTCTTCGGAGGAGTTTGGTTGGGACTTCAGGTCATCAACTTTGCTTTGTTCAGGTTCAGCCTCCTCTGGGATGGTACACTCTACTATAAAATCTGCCAGTATTTGGGCCTTCACTGCTGGCCTGGGTCGATAGTTGATGTCAAATTTTGTGAGCTCGATCGCCCATTTTGCCATCCTCCCTCCGGACTGACCAAGATCAGGCCTGCACCTGCGCCTGACATGTTGGAAGATCCATCCACATAGAGGGCCCAAAAATGATCAGAGGGATCGGCCTCTTCTTCGGAGGAGTTTGGTTGGGACTTCAGGTCATCAACTTTGCTTTGTTCAGGTTCAGCCTCCTCTGGGATGGTACACTCTACTATGAAATCTGCCAGTATTTGGGCCTTCACTGCTGGCCTGGGTCGATAGTTGATGTCAAATTTTGTGAGCTCGATCGCCCATTTTGCCATCCTCCCGGAGGTGTCCGTCTGGTGCAAAACTGCCTTGATTGGTTGATTGGTGAGTAGCATCACGGTGTGCCCTTGAAAGTAGGGTCGGAGCCTCCGGGCTACAATCAACAAGGCGTAAGTCAATTTTTCTAATTTGGTGTACCTAGTCTCGGCATCCCTCAATGCACGGCTAACGTAGTAGATCGGCTGCTGGACTTTCGTTTCTTCTTTGACAAGGACGACTGCGAGGGCCATGGGAGAGACCGCAAGGTATAAAAATAGCTCCTCCCCAGGCTCAGGCTTTGCTAACAGTGGGGGTGAGCCAAGGTAGCTCCTTAATTTTTCGAACGCCTGTTGGCACTCAGAGGTCCAACAGAAGTTCTTCGGCTGCTTGAGGGTTTGAAAGAAGGGCAAGCACCGTTCGGCCGACCTTGCGACGAAGCGATTAAGGGCCGCTATCCTCTCCGTAAGGCGCTGAACCTCTTTTATCGACTTTGGGTGGCCATCTCCTGGATGGCACGAATTTTCCCTGGATTGGCCTCGATCCCGTGCCCTGATACCATGAAGCCCAGGAACTTTCCTGAGGTTACGTCGAAAGTGCATTTAGTTGGGTTCGCTTCATTCTATATTTCTAGAGAGCGTCGAAGGTCTCCTCGAGGTCGGCGACATGATCTCTGGAATATTTACTTTTTACGAGCATATCGTCCACGTAGACCTCCATGTTACGGCCGATCTGCTCCTTGAAGATTTTGTTCACCAACCGTTGGTAGGTTGCGCCCGCATTCTTGAGGCCGAAAGGCATGACCCTGTAACAGTAAAGGCCATGATTAGTGATGAAAGCTGTCTTTTCTTCATCTTCCGGTGCCATTCTAATTTGATTATAGCTGGAGAATGCATCCATGAAGGTGAGGAGCTCATGGCCCGAGGTCGCATCCACCAGTTGATCGATTCTGGGAAGGGGGTAGCTGTCCTTCGGACAGGTCTTATTCAGCTTTTTGAAGTCTATGCACATCCTCCACTTGCCGTTTGCTTTTTTGACCAGGACAACGTTGGAAATCCAATCAGGATAATTGACTTCCTTAATGAATCCGGCCTTAAGGAGCTTATCCACTTCCTCGGCTATCACCTTCTGCCTCTCTGGAGCATGACTTTGGATTTTTTCTTTCGTCGGTCGATGCTTTAGATCGACGGTCAGATGATGCTCCACGACTTTCGTGTCAATCTCCGACATGTCTGCTGGAACCCAAGCGAAAACGTCTGCATTCCTTCGTAGAAAATCAATGAGACGCGTCCGCACCTCCTCCCCTAGGTTGGAGCCGATCATCGCTACATGCTCCGTGTTTCCGTCGTTCAAAGAGATTGGTACCAGATCTTCGATTGGGGCATCCCTCTCTTCAGTGAGGTCATCGCGAGCATCCAGTCCATCGATGGGGTAGGGGTCAGATTGATCGCTTCTTCATAAGGCTATATTGTAGCAGTGTCTGGCCAGGGCTTGGTCTGTCCGGACCTCTCCGGTCCCCTGGTTGGTGGAGAACTTCAACTTCAAATGGTAGGTCGATATGATGGCTCGGAGAGCATTGAGGCTAGGTCGGCCGAGGATTGCATTGTAGGCGGATGGTGCCTTCACCACCAAGAAATTCATCAGGGTCCTGGATTGCCTTGGATATTGACCTGCGGCCACAGTTAAAGTTATTATTCCTTTCGTCGGAACGGCGTCGCTGGTAAACCCTACCAAAGGGGAGCTAATCGGCCTCAGATGGCTGTCAAGAGTGGACATTCTTGAAAAGGCATCGTAGAACAAGATGTCGGCCGAACTTCCATTGTCGACAAGAACGCGACGGACGTCGTAATTTGCTATATTCAAGAAAACTACGACCGCGTCGTTATGAGGAATTGGACCCCTGAGTGTCTTCTTCGGTAAAGGTTATGGGCTCTTCAGTCTTTTGCCGCTTGGGGGATACAGCCGGTATGTTGGTCATTTTCTGTCGGGATCCTCTCGAGATGGTGTTGGCGAAATCCATCGGAGGCCGATCGCCCGGCCACTCCATGTCGGCGACCATAGCCGAAGGGCGCGAGGCCTGGAAAACTAGAGGCGAGATCGGGGTCTGAGATATGGCTGCGGAGGTCGTTGGTAGCTGCGCGGATGCTTCGCGAGAAGGCATCGGGCGAGGATCCAGTGGGGGAAAGGAGGAGTGGGCACCGGAGAAGATGATCGGAGGCGGTCCCGTTGAGCGCTCCTTTAAGAACAAGGATGCTGTGAAGACACAGCCCCCCCTTCCTCTAGCACCAATCCTGTTGGTGCAAAAATCTGCTTGAGCCGGAGAAGCTGGAGTCGAGGGAGTCGCGGTCGCCGTCGGGACCAGCAAAAGAAGTCTAAACCGGAGGTGGGGTTGCTCTGGCAAGACCCTCTGACGCTCAAGTCAGTTCTTTGCCTCAACAAGAATGGAGTGCTCGAACGGAAATTTTAGCAGAGTTTCTAGGTAAAAATGAGGGCTTATGGAATAATGTATCTGGGGTTCCCCTTTTATAGACGGAGGGGGCAACAAATTGATGGTGACGTCTGAAATCGTCTGGTCGTGGGCCGCCCGGAGTCAGGAGGAATTTATTGCGGAGGGTGGTGGAGCGGGATCGTGGCTATCACCGTGGCTTGCCATGTGAAATCAGTTACGGGGAGTAGAGCGGCATCCGCTGTCGTGACTTGTCAGGGAGTGGTGGACTCGCACAGAATCCGTCGCAGGGAGTGGAGCAGAGTCGTGGCCGTTAATACGGCCTGTCAGGGAGTAATGGGGCTACGCAGGGTCCGCCACAGGGAGTGGAGCAGTGGTGTCCGTTACTGTGGCTTGTCAGGGGATCCAGACTTATTGGCCGAAGTTCGGTTGGAGTCGGTAGCGAGGTCCAGCACCCGTAGAGTTTGGATGAGGTCTTCCTGCAGTCAGAATAGAAGACGGAGTCTGACTCTCGTAGAAGTCTGGATGCAGTCTTCTTGCAGTTGGGGGTCGTAGGCGGAGTTTGGCTCCCGTAGGAGTCTGGGTGGAGTCTTCCTGTAATTGAAATCAAAAATGAAGTCCGGCTCCCGTAGGAGTCTGGACAAGGCTTACCAGCGGCAGAAGTCGTGGATGGAGCCCGGCTCCCGTAGGAGTCCGGGCGAAGTCTTCCTTGCCACAGAAGTGCTGAACGGAGTCCGGCTCCCGTAGGAGTCCGGGCGGAGTCTTCCTTGCCGCAGAAATTATGGATGGAGCCCGGCTCCCGTAGGAACCCGGGCGGAGTCTTCCTTGCTACAAAAATTATGGACGGAGCCCGGCTCCCGTAGGAGCCCGAGCGGAGTCTTCCTTGCTGCAGAAATTATGGACGGAGTCTGGCTCCCGTAGGAGTCTGGGCGGAGTCTTCCTTGCTGCAGAAATTGCGGACGAGCCCGGCTCCCGTAGGAGTCTGGGCGAAGTCTTCCTTGCTGCAGAAATCATGGATGGAGCCCGACTCCCGTTGGAGCCTGGGCGGAGTCTTCTTTGCTGCAGAAATCGTGGACGGAGCCTGACTCCCGTAGGATCCCGGGTGGAGTCTTCCTTGCTGCAGAAATTGTGGATGGAGCCCGGCTCCCGTAGGAGTCCGGGCGGAGTCTTTCTTGCTGCAGAAATTGCGGACGGAGCTCGGCTCCCGTAGGAGCCCGGGCGGAGTCTTCCTTACTGCAGAAATTATGGACGGAGCCTGGCTCCCGTAGGAGCCCGGGCAGAGTCTTCCTTGCTGCAGAAATTATGGACGGAGCCTGGCTCCCGTAGGAGCCCGGGCGGAGTCTTCCTTACTGCAGAAATTATGGACGGAGCCCGGCTCCCGTAGGAGTCCGGGCAGAGTCTTCCTTGCTGCAGAAATTATGGACGGAGCCCTGCTCTCGTAGGAGTCCGGGCGGAGTCTTCCTTGCTGCAGAAATTATGGACGGAGCTCGGCTCCTGTAGGAGTCCGGGCGGAGTCTTCCTTGCTGCAGAAATTGCGGACGGAGCCCGGCTCCCGTAGGAGCCCGGGCGGAGTCTTCCTTGCTGCAGAAATTATGGACGGAGCTCGGCTCCCGTAGGAGCCCGGGCAGAGTGACGGGAGTTCACCAATAGTTGTCGAAAGTCAGAAGAGACTCGCGAGGGTCGACCCTGCCAAGAACTTCGGCCGAGGGTTTTTTATGCCCAACAAGTTCTATACCTTATACTTCAGTAATAGGGTCTATTGTATATGCCATGTTATGTACCAAACATGATGTGGCTTACGTTTTAGGTATAACTAGTAGATTTCAAGCTAATCCTGGGGAGGAATATTAGAAAGTAGTGAAAACTATTCTTAAGTACCTGAGAAGGATCAAAGATATTTTTCTTATTTATGAAGGGTCTGATTTAAAACTAGAAGGATATATTTATTCTAAATTTTCAATCTGATCTTGACGATAGCAAGTCTATATCAGGGTATGAATTTATCTTATATAAAGGAGCAGTGAGTTGGAAGAGTTTCAAGCAACAGACTATAACTGACTCAGTTACTGAGGTAGAATACATAGCTATTAGTGAAGCCGCTAAAAAAACTATCTCGATGAAGAGGTTTATCACTGAATTGGGAATAGTTTCTGAGATTGAATATCTCATGCCACTTTACTGTGATAATTCTGGGGTTGTAGCTTAAGCTAAACTACCAAAATCTCATCTCAAAACCAAGCACATTCTAAGATGGTTTCACCTAGTTTGAAAAATTATTGAAAGAAAAGATATTGTCATAGAACGAGTGGATATAAAAAACAACATAGCAGATCTATTCACTAAGGCCCCATCACAGCAAATCTTAGATCGTCATCTTGATTATATGAAAATTAAATTCAAGGGTGATTGGCTTTAGTGCAAATGGGAGATTGAAAGAGTTAATGCCCTACAAGCAAATCTTATGGGATATGTAAAGAGATTAATCTACTTTATCTTTCATACTCATATAATTGATATATTTTATTATGAATAAAATTGAGATATTTTTTGTTTCATCATATTCTGTGGATTGTTTTATTAAAATTATGATGAACCCTATAGATTACGGTAATGATTTTAGGGCAATGATAAAATCATGCTAGTAAGACCTAAAATTCTAATCTAAAATTTTTTCAATCATAGGATCATTGAGTCGGGGATCAGTGATACCAGATAGACTGGTATATCCTATGTATGCTCGATGAAGAAGATGATTGATCTCACAATTACTTATGTAGAGATATTAATATAAGGATATGGGTGCTTATTGGAGGATAAGTTTACTGAAATGATCGCGATCCAGACTTTGTTCAAATTCAACAGGCTAAATTTTTTTAGAAAAAAAAAGTTAATTTCTAGAGGGCTGTTCCAGACTGATCCTGAGTGGATACTTATAGAGGCTAAATACTTGTATGGCTAGAAAAAAAAATTTTCTCTTTCAGATCTAGATTCAAAAAAAAGAAGTACGAAACAGGTATGTGAATTGATTACAATCTGAATTTTAGCATATATCAATTTTAGCACATGAACTAGATCCTTGTGATTTTATATTTTTATGCATGCATAATTTAGATTAAAAGTATTTTAATTATATATTCTACTATGATATTTAGAAAATAAAATTTTGAAACACACATGCATACCCCAAATCTCGAATTTCTATAGTAGTATCAGAGCCACGGGTTTCATATTGCTGAAATTGTCATACATATTTTCAAAAAAATTTTAAAATTTAATTTTTTTTTGATACATGAGATATATAGATAAATTTTAGAATCTAAAATTTAATTTTAGATTTAATTTTAGAATATATATTTGATATGTAAAAGTATGCATAGATCTGAATTTTGATTTAGAAAGAATTCTAGTTCACGTTTATATGATACATAGATGCATGCATGAAACATAAAATTTTATAAGATCTAAATTTTGATTCATATATATGTTATGTGATTACATTAGTATATGAGATATATGACATCATGTAGTAGATCTAAATTTTACATGCATATATGTGATATATATTTGTATGTTAATTTGAATAATTTTTATGATTTAAAACATACTTTCATGCAAAAAATTAGATCTAAAATTTAATTTTAGAATCTAAAATTTGTATTTGTGCATGAAGATTTTGATAATGAAAAAAATCAAAATTAGATCATGTAATAGGATTGCATCTAAGATTTTTGATTTGAGTCATATGAGTCTAATTCGATTAAGTAATTGATCGAACCGAGTCAAGTATTGATTAAGATCAGATCAATTAAGTTATATGATCATGTAATTATTGTTGATCAAATTGATTGAGTCCTATATATAAAATCGATTAACCTAAGGACCTAATTTGGCTCGATGGTTTGAGCCCGATTCACTAGAGTTAACTTGTTTGGACCAATTGACCTATTAGTGTCTAAGGTAAATTAATGTGATGTGATTATTTAATTGGTTCTGTTGGCTTACCTGATTAATTTATTGATGTTTAAAAAAAGCAACAAGGGGATCCCCATCCATCTTCACTTACCTGATCAATTTGGAAGATTCGGTCTTAAATTGGGTTGCTTAGTGGTTTGGTTTAGCCCATGCCAATTAGATCGGTTATATGATGACTGATTAGATGAGATCTAAATCTCTTCATAAATATTAAGTCCATAGATCTTCCACCATTGTAGATGTGCGGGTGTGCTACCGACATTGATTGTTCTCGACTGGTCATAGTGGTTCAGTTACATTGGAAACACGCAACTACTCAATTAGCAAAGAGTTGCTCCAGAGTAAGGATGGGGTTGGGCCCAATAACTGTTAGGTGAGAGATCCAATGATGGTCTTGCACTTGCTTATGAATAGTGGGTCGGACTTAATTAAGAAGTGAGGGCAATAACTATTAGGTTAGCCCACATGACTTAGAGATCAAGTCGTTGCAACATGCTTAGAGAAGTATCTGAGCAAAGAGTTGCCTACGCATCGGTATGCATATTACTAATAACTGTTAGGTGAGGTGCATGTCATTGGTGATACCGCAGCACCCACAAGAAATTTTTTATCACGTTAGGGTTTTCATTTCCTTCCTGGAGAGTGGAGGGATCCGATAAATTAGTGGGAGCCATTGTTTACATTTTAAAGTCTCTAGAAGAAATATAAATATTAAGTACAAAAGTCTAATTTGAATCTCTACTCTCGTAGTTAAATAATGTGGACCTCAAACCCTTTAGCCCGTATCCTTAAAATCAATTGTTTGATCGATACCAATTACAAAGACTGACTCAAAAATCTCAGGATTATCCTGACTTTCAAAAAACTAGGTCATATACTCGACCAGAAAGCCATAATGCTACCAAACCATCCTACTGCTGAGCAAAGGGTTGCTTTTGAGAAGTGGACGGATAAAGACAGTCGGGTTAAGTGTTATGTGTTGGCATCCATATTAAACGAGTTGCAAAGCTAGCATGAGCATATACCTACTGCCAGAGCTATGATCACTCATCTGTAAGAGTTGTATGGTGAGCAGAGCCATACAGCGTGCTTTGAGATATCCAAAAGACTCTTCAATCTGAAAATGTGCGAAGGGCAGTCTGTCCATGAGCACTGTACGATAGTGATCAAGGATATTAAAGAGCTTGAGAAGTTCAGACTTGAAATATAAAATGAATTACAGATGGTTTGATTCTTCAATCTCTTACAAGTTCATATAATCAATTTATTATAAATTTTCATATGAACAAGCTCGATTGCGCTATACCCAAACTGGTCAAGATATTGGTCACTACGAAGGAAACTTTGAAGAGTTCAAGAGGTATTATTCTCACTATAGAGCGGACTTCTTTCAAGAAAAAGTCTACTAGGAAGAAGAAGGTAAAATCAGCTAAGAAGCAGAAAAATGAGAGCAAGCCAAAGAAGGAAGTTTCTTGCAAGGCCGAAATAAAGGAAAAATATTTTCACTATCATGCTAAAGGCCACTAGAGGAGGAACTGTCCAAAATATCTAGAGAGCCTAAAGATAAAAAAGAGTGATAAATATTTCAAAGGTACACTTGTAATTGAATCTAATCTTACAGTTTCTTCTACTTCTAGTTGGGTATTAGACTCTGGCTTGAGTGCTCATATATGTACCTCAATGCAGGATCTAATAGAAAGTAGGAGGTTGAGAAAAGGTGACATGATCCTTTGGATTGACAATGGAGTAAAAGTTGCTGTAGAGACCATTAGCACTTATCCTCTTCGATTACCATCTGGTGTTAGATTAGATTTGAAAGACTGTTATTATGTTTCGATAGCTACTCGAAATTTGATTTTCGTGTTTGTGCTAGCACAGAAAGTTTTTGAAATTAGTTTCAATAAAGATTTTTATTCTTTTTATTTACAAAATAAATTAGTTACGAGATCTTTTAATTGACAAGCTATATTACATGCATGTTGATGCGAATGTGAACTTAAATGAGCAAATAGTGAGAGCCGTAGGTCAAAAGAGATCAAAAGATGAAATTAACCAGAAGTACTTCTGGCACCATAGACTAGACCATATTGGAGAGGACACGATAAATAAACTAAAAAAGGATGGGATCCTTACCTCTCTTAACCCAGAATCATATTCAGCTTGTGAATCTTGCCTTCAAGAAAAGATGATCAAGTTATCCTTTGTAGGACATGGGGAGAGGGCCACTGAGTTACTTATCCTGGTATACACCGATGTGTGTGGATCATTTGATGTGCAGATCAGAGATAGTTATGCCTACTTCATTACCTTTACCGATGATCTATCTAGGTATAGATATGTGTATCTGATAAAACATAAGTCTAAGGCCTTTGAAAGGTTCAAGAAATTCAGATATGAAGTAGAAAAATAAACAGATAAACCCATTAAGGTTCTTCGATCTGATGGAGGAGGTGAATATCTTAGTCTAAAAGTTTTGAGATATCTTAAAGATAATGGCATAGTCTCTCAATGGATGCCTCTTAGAACACCTTAGCTCAACAGGATATCCGAAAGGAGGAATAGGATCCTATTGGATATGGTCAGGTCCATAATGATTTTCACTGATCTATCCTTATATCTTTGGGGATATGTCTTCTTAACCACATTTCACCTGTTGAATAGGGTTCCATCAAAGTCTGTTCCTATCACACTGCATGAGATATGGTTCAGTAAGAAGTCGAGTCTAGGTTATCTTAAGACTTGAGGATGTCCGACCTATGTCAAGAGACAGATGGCGGATAAGTTAGAGAATTGATCTATTACAGCTCATTTTATAGGGTATCCAAAAGAATCTATGGGATACTACTACTTTTCATAAGATCATAATATAATTATGAGTCAAAACACCTATTTCTAGAAAAATAGTTTATCTAGGATGGTGACAGTGGGAGGTTAGTTAAGCTCGAAGAGAAGATCTCTGTAGAGCCAAGAGCTATAGATCCTCAGAAACCTATTATCCATGAGCCAGTAGTAGATGTTTCTCAACCACCTCATATATCTAGCAAGATTTCTCAACCTCCTGAAAGGTACATGGATATGCTCATGGAGAAAGTAAAGAAAATATTCTTTGTGAGAGATAGGGGTCATGGTGATAATCTTAATACCTTCGACGAGGCGATGTCTGACATCAATTTTAAAAAATGGTTAGATGTGATGAAGTCAGAAATTTACTCGATGTACTCGAACCAAGTCTGAACCTTAGTAGATCCAACTGAGGGTATTATACCCAGTTGGTGTAAATAGATCTACAAAAAGAATATAGGTACCGATGGTAAGATAGAGATCTATAAAGCTAGGCTTGTGGCTAAAGATTATACTCAGTATGAGGATATTGACTATCAGAAAACCTTCTCGCCTGTAGCTATACTGAAATCCATCCGCAGTCTGCTTGCTGTTGCAGCTTACTATGATTATAAAATCTGATAGATAGATGTGAAAATTACTTTCTTGAATGGATATCTTGAGAAAGATATTTATATAGAGCAGCCTATGGGTTTCATGTCTGGTGATGGTGATCACAGAGTCTGCAAGTTGCAAAGATCTATAATACGGATTAAGGCAAGCTTTTTAGAGTTGGAACCATTATTTTGATGAAGCAATCAAATCATTTGATTTCATAAAAAATGAAGAGGAACTATGTGTATATAAAAAGGTCAGTGGAAGCACGATAACATTTCTCATATTATACGTAGATGATATTCTCTTTATTGGGAATGATATTTCCATGTTGACCATGGTCAAAAGATGATTATCCAAGAATTTTTTCATTAAAGACCTAGGGGAAGCATCCTATATTCTTGGAATAAAGATCTATAGGGATAGACCTAAACGGATGCTAGGCTTATCACAAAAGCTGTACATAGAGAAAATGCTGAAGAGGTTCAGCATGAAAAACTTAAAAGAAAACTTTTGCCTCTTGGGCATGGTATTAATCTCTTCAAGATGATGTGTCTGACCATATCTGAGGAGGTGCAGCGCATGAGTAGGATTCTTTATGCCTCGACCATAGGAAGCCTCATGTATGTCATGCTATGTACTCGACCTGATATTGTCCTTGCTGTGAATGTCACAAGCAGGTATCAGTCGAATCTAGATAAGGAGCACTAGATAGCTATGAAGAACATCCTTAAGTACTTAAGAAGGACTAAAATTTTATTTTTGATCTTTGGAGGAGATTTTGAGTTGCAAGTCGAGGGGTATACTGACTTAGACTTCATGTCTAATCCTGATGATAAAAGGTCTACATCAGGATATGTATTCGTTTGCAATGATGGCGCAGTTAGCTGGAAGAGTTCCAAGCAATCTATCATAGTGGATTCAACCATAGAGGCTGAGTATGTAGCTGCATCGGATGCTGCAAAGGAAGGCTTCTGGTTCAAGAAGTTCATTGTGGAACTTGGGGTTATGATATTGGATGCTATACTGCTCTACTATGATAACAATGAAGCCATAGCACTTGCTAAAGAGCCAAGATCTCATCAGAAATCGAAGCGCATCGAGCGGCGGTATCACATCATATGCGATATCTCGAAATAAAATATATCGAGGTGCAAAGAGTAGACTCCACAAATAATGTGATAGATCCACTGACAAATCAGTTGAACCAACCAAAAATAGAAGTCCACCTTGAGAAGATGGGATTTAGATTTGTGGCCAATTGGCTTTAGTCCAAGTGGGAGATCATTAGATGTATGTCCCAGAAACCAATATGGCTGACACATTGTAATAATTCTAGGATATAATTTTATATTTAATACATTGATTTGATCAATAAAAGAGTAAATTAATTTTTTATTCAAGTATGATGTGTCCTTGAATCATCCATAGAACTAGTTTTGATATATATTCTTAAAGTGTTTAGAATTAGAGATATGTATTTAATTTTTAAATACTTTCGATCATAGGATTATCATAAGGATGGTGATTGATCTAGATAAACTGATGCACAGATCACTTTCTTCAGGATATATGAGTTTCTAGTCTATAGTGTAGAGACATTGAGCAACGAGTGCGGGTAGTTGTTAGAGAACAACTAGTATTGAGCGTGACCATACGAGAGATGACTTGGATTTTTACTCGATCATCAGTGATCATCTTGATGTTATAGTTGTGTGACTAATCTTTTGACCTGAGATGGCACTACTACTCACAGTGAGGCTACTAATATTTGATTGACACATAAACATGGATCTCAATGAGCCCTTGTAGTAGATATTGACGAAATTGGTCCACTGTAGGAGTAGAGTGTGCATCAAGATGGGATCTATCAATCTTAGTAGAAAAGAGTAGTCTTATGAGATTTGAGAGGTTAAGTCCGAAAATCTGTGGTCATAGTTGTGTGATTGATAGTAAAATATTTTCATAGAAGTTACAACCATATTTGAGCTAATCAAATCTATCATATGATTGATGTTGAGATTTGATGATTTATTATGACCTGCCATCTAGTCGGAACTCACGATAGAGAGACTGAATCACACGTTAACTATACCTAGAGGTTCATTTCAGTTCTACTGGATTGTCACTACATACTGTTAGGTGTCACTGATGAATTGTGAGAGCTCACTAGGATTGTTCTGGATCGATAATCTTTGATGAGTTAGAGTGAAATTGTTCCGATCTATTGAAAAAAGTTTCAATGATACTTTGATAGAAATCATTGTATATCTCATACCAGATAGAATTGAACCTATGAGGTCACACAACAAAGGGATTAGGCATGGAATTAGTGATTGAGCTTATAAAGTGTCAATTGGATTTAGAGAAACCCGATTGGGTTCAAGGTAACCTTGCTAGCACATAGTTGGATTCAATTCTTCTTTTTATTTGAATTTTTTGTTTGATAAGATAATTCAAACTTAATTATATACTAATAATCTATATGAATGAGATTCATGAGACTCCAATTATTGGGTAAAGTTTTGGATCAATTAAATTTAGGGTGCAAGTCCCTAATTAATCTCCTTGACAGTTATTCTTGGGTGCCACTTTGATTTGATCAAGTTGGGCGTGTCCTATGATTAAAGGGCCTCTTGATCTTATATGGGGCATTCCTTGGGTGTGTTTTAGGATATGAAATAATAGATGCAAGGGCTCCAAGAGTTGGCACCTACTAGGATTCTTAATGTAAGTTAAATAACTTAAGTTATTAGGAAACCTAATGCAAGTAGGACGTGTATTATGAGATTGAATAGGATTCAATCCTCATATCTATTTAAAAAAACCTCCCTAAGGTCCCTAGGGCATCTAACCAGCACCTCAGCACCTCACATGCCACAAAGGAGACCCCCCACGCCCTCTCTTCCTCTCCCTTCTCCCCTCCCCTTGGACGTCCACATGTCCCTTCACTTGGGACGTCCCACATTGTTCCACGCCCAAGGCTGATTGGCCTCTCTTGTTCACTAGTTTCCACCTACTGGTCACAATACAAATAAAGAGAGAAAGGTTACAAAAGAGGAGAAGAAGAAGATCAAAAAAAGAGATCAAGCATTGATCGCGATCCAGGCTTCGTTCAGATTCAGCAGGCTGAATTTTCTTAGAGAAAAAAATTTAATTTTTAGAGGACTGTTCCAGGATGATTCCGAGTGGATATCGGTAGAGGCTAGATATTTATGTGACTAGAAAATTTTTTTTTTCTTTCAGATCTAGATTCGAAGAAAAAGATTGTGAAATAGGTATTTGAATTGATCACAATCTAAATTTCAGCACATGAACTAGATCCTTGTGGTTTTATATTTTATACCTGCATGATTCAGATTAAAAGTATTTTAATCTTATATTCCACTATGATATTTAGAAAATAAAATTTTAAAATATATATGCATGTCCCAAACTTCGAATTCCTACATAAGGTGGTTTGGAATGATGTGGAAGAGGGGGAAAAGTAGAGTGCGCATGCATAGAACTCACGATGAGTCACCTAAGAGTCCTTTTGCTTTAAGGTAGAAGGAGGCTTATCTCTAACTAATTTTAGGCATCCATTTATATTAGATAAATTTTAAGAAATCTCTATTTACACATGGCAAAATCAGAGATTTACTAATTTAAAATTGGGACGCCATAGGCTTCTATTCGGGGGTGCATGCATAAGCAAGATGTGAAGCATCGTGTAAATTCCGAAGAGACCTTATCATATAAGTCTCTTGATTTTAATATTCCTTCTGATCAGGTAGTTGCAATTTATGGAGAGATGTTTCACATGTCCTCTCTTCAAATATAAATAGGGGTCGGCAGATGGGAGGAGGGCATTCGAATCAAATCTGCTTCCTTGTCTTGTTAAGAAAAGAATTCCTCTCCTTCTCTCTTACGCCACTAGCCCTTTAGGACAAGCCCTTCTAGCCTAATCTAAGTATAATTAGACTTAGGATAAGCTCTAAAGAGTCTTAAAAGTGTTAGCCAAGTTGTCAACAAGTCAAGAAGAGGTCCAAGCCAGGTTCGAAAAGCGATTCGACGAAACCAAGTTAGGGTGCACTCGAGTCTGACATTCGGGTACAGAAGGAGCATCTTTTTGAACCAATTCTTATGTGGATCACCAGTTGGAGGGTATATACTTGTGTACCTATAAAAATATTAAAAATAGCAATTAAGGTATTTATATGATTATATGCTTCATTTCATTATAGGCTGTTAATTTGATAAATACATCAAGGGGATCCTAGGGTTTAGGATTTTAGGTGTTCTTGGATTTTATAAATTATTTTGAAATCCAACCTTCTGCTGCTTGATCTAAACTCAATATTTTATACTAAGGCTATCAAGATTTTAGATCTCATTATCATGATCTCATCATGGCCCTAAAACTATTGCTCTAATCTAAGAGGTTTGTCATAATCATAATTCAATAATAATATATTACAACAAATGATAAAATATAATATCTCATAAATATAAAATAACCAATGTCATTCACATGAGTAGGAAGATTATACAGAATAGTCCCATTGCATCACCTATGCGATTGGTTTATAGGTCATTATTCTTTCAATTTCTCACTTGTACTAAAGCCAATCGCTCCTGTACCTAATACCCATACTATCAAGGTGGTGATCACACTATTGCTGTGACATGGCTTAGTGAACAAGTCTATTTGTAGTTCTTTGTATCAACTCACTCTATGTTCACATCATAAAAGAGGTGAAAATGCCCTAGGATATGCATGGATTTCTAATGAGACCACACCCAAATCAGTGATGAACCCTTTCATCAAGCATCTTTCCTTAGCAACTTCACTTGTAGCAATATACTAAGTCAAAACATAGTTTACTGTTTGAAACACTTCCAATTCACTACTTTTCTAGTACTTCTCAAGTACTTGAGAATGCTACTAACAATTTTCCAATGATCCTATATTGGTTCTGTTAGAAATCAATGGTTATGCCCAAGGCATAAGTCACATCAGGCTTGGTACATAGATAAGTAATTTTTCATCTATCCATGTTGAACCTCTTCAATCTTCAATATGAGATTAATGTACCTAGACTGGGACAAAGCCTAGCATACACATAGATCTATCTTTGTAGATCTATATACTAATTTTATAGGATACTTCATTCAAGTCTTTCATGAAAAACTTCTGTGATAGTCAGGTCTTAATCAATTGCAATATAGGGATATCATTCCTAATATGCAGTATGTCATCCATATATAAAATTAAGAAGACAATGGCACTCCCACTAGTCTTCTTATACACATATGATTCATCCATATTTTTGATAAAGTCAAATAATTTGATTGTCTCATCAAAAATGGATATATCAACTCCTCGAGGATTGTTTTAATCCACAAATAGTTTGCCCTCTTACTAGAGACAAACTCTCTAATTGGTATGCAGTAATAGCAAACAACATCTGGATGGACATTCCTGTTAGTAACCTATTTGGTCATACCTACAGGTGCATCATCCAAAGTTCGTACTTTATTGATATACAGAGATTCCATCTTGAATTTTATAGCTTCAAGCCATCTGTCAAAGTCCGTACTCATGGCTGCTTCCGAATAAGTCATGGGATCATCATTCTCAATGATGTATGGTGTATTGTTATTCTCAATAAGAAATTATATGTAAGTGTATGATGTGGTTGTACCTCATGAGTAAGCACATCTGGTCGAGGATCAACTTGTGAACTCTTCATGAAAAGATTAGTGCCCTACAAGCCAATTGTAATTTGTATTACGAGGAATTTCTTTTGATCTTCCTGCTCATATACATGACATTTTATTAAAGGAATTTATGTTTCATCATATGCTGCATCTTATATTTGTTAAGATTATGATGAACCTAATCTTAAAGGATATGAATGGATATGAATGGATCTTGTCTGTGAGACTTAAAACCTTAAAATCCTAAACATAAACATTCTTGATCATAGGAGTATTGAGTCAAAGATCAATATTTCAAATAGACCAGCACATTTTGTGTACACTCTATGGAGAGGGTGGCTGATCTCACTAGCCACTTATGTGGAGATATTAATATAAAAATATAAGTACTCATTAGAGAATGAGTTCACTAAATTGACTCATCGAAAGAGAACATCGTATGGAGCCTTACAAGTATATCAAAAGATGGTTCTCTAAGTAGGAGTAGTTCAAGTAATCTTTAGACCTAAGACTACCATAGAATCTTATGCACAAGAATCTATATTTTGGTTCATACCCAGACATGACATTAAGGCATGTACGGGATGTTCAGGATATGGTGTAGTGTGTATGGAGGTTGTGAATCGGTCAACAAGAAATCGATCACTCCTAGTAAGAGGAGATGACATCTTATGCATTTTTATCTCTAGATGACTCAGAAAGTCTCTGACCAGAGTAGGATGAAGATTAGAAAAGATTTTCTAATACTTTATTAGAGTTATCATTGATTGATAGAGAATTGATAAGAATATGTATTTGAGTTTGACATAAATCCATACTCATGAACATATTCGAGATGCAGGATGTGTTGAAAATTATGTCCTAAAGCCAATCATCTAGATTGTAGATGATTGTGCTTCATGTATATATATGAATTATAAAATGATAAATGATATCTTGCAATATTTATCATAAGGAATACATCTTTCTATATAGAACTCATATGTTATGATGAAGTCCTTAAAACTACTTTCAAAATGATAATGGAGGATTTATCATTTAGTTCTTAAATCCTGCTCATGATCAAATGATACAATTATTATAAGAACGATAATTGTATTGAGTGTAGGTCATTGTATGCTATATTGGTTGGTAATCCTCATAACCAAGACATGTGGTGACACAGATATGGCATATGAATAATTTGTAGGAGTACATTTTACTGAGCGTGACCACTTTCAGAGTACTCTGCTGTTAAGGATTGCTCTATATAAATATAAGTATCTCTCGGATCTAAGGCTACCTCAGTGACTTGCAACCAACTCACTGTGCTTTGATGCGGAACTATCCAAATTTTTAATTCAATGATGAATGATTTCTGGATACAGTCAAGTACTTGTGAAGTCTGAGTGTGAGTCAAGATGGGATTGATCGCTCCAAGTAAGATTAGAGATGATGCATCACTGTATTTCAATTTAGCAAAATTTTGATCAAAGTAATCCTAGTGAGGAGTCATAGGATTTTTAAGATCGAGATACAAATGTAGACTACTCTTCCTGGGTTGAAAGTTTACCCTTAGTCATCCTTGAGCATCGAGTGTCAAAGGGATGAATTATATGGTAACCATATCCACATGGGTTCTAGATTATTGCTGGGCATACATTCGGCCTATTCGAATGTCGGATCCTATTGCTAGATAGTTACATCGATTAGTACAAAAATTATTTTTGTGCTACTGGCTTAGGTTCGAACCTATGGGGTCACACACATAGAAGTACCTATCTGATCAAATGGCTGATGGATGATTATGAATCATTGAAGGACTTAATTATCAATTTGATTGATGATTAATCCTTTGCAAAAGTTGTAATAAAATATTTACTAATGGTTAGTAAATTAGAAGAATAATTAATTAATAACATGATTATTAATTGACTCAATTTGATTGAGTAATGGAGATTGGATTAGATCTAATTGAATTGGATTCAATTAGATTGGTTTTGGATTGATTGGATGCATCCCTATTGAATAATAGGACTTGTTTCAATTGATCTCAGAGATGCATGAATATAAAATTATTTTATATAAATTTTGATTGGATCAAATCTTATTGGATAATAGACTTGATTGGATCAAGCCCTATTATCAAATAGCTTCCTTGATATCCATCAAGAATCAATCTCTAGATCAATGTGGTTTTAATCTAACTAATTATAAATTTGATTGGAGCCTAATAATTAGGCTAGGTTCTAATTAGTTTGTTTATTATAACTAATTCCTAAGTTAGTTAGGATTGGATCCAAGAATTAGTTAGAAATTGATCAAGATCTTAAATTCTATTTGGAATAGGACTTAACCAACTAAACCAACCTACGTGCTAGTTATTTCCATGCCCCACAACCCTTTCACCATGAGAAACTCCGTGCCCACAAAAAAGCTGCACCCCCTCTCTTCCTTCCATGGAAAAGAAGGGGCATCCCTCCCCTTGTTGTCACCTAAAAGAAAAGAAAAGAAAAGAAAAGAGAAGGGGGCGTCCAAGCATCTAAGAGTTGGACGCCCCATATCTCATGCATCTAGTCTCTCCTCTTCTCCTCCCTTCTTGAAAAGATTTTTGAAATCTTTGGTTACTGATTTTTGGGCATCAAAGAGAGGCTTCTCTGTTAGTTTTACAATAAAAAATTAGAGAAGAAAAGTTATTCTCAATGAGAGAAAGAGAAGGAAGAAGAAAGAGTCTTCTTTCTTATGTGCAGCCTTGAAGAAGAAAGAGTTCTTCTTTCAGATTTTTTTATATTTTTTTAAATAAAAATTAAATTAAATCTGATTTTTAACATGAGGATTTGGAGAAGAAATACTAAAAAAATCTTGTTGGGCGTTTGGGGCTTTTTTAGAGTTCTTGTGCACAGCCTTAAAGAAGAAGAAGTTTTTCTTTCAATTTTTTTTATTTTTTTTTAAAATAAAAATCAAATTAGATCTGATTTTTTATATGAAGTCTTAGAGAAATATCAAAAAAATTTGGTTGGGCGTAAGGGACTTCCTAGAGTTCTAGATCAAGGAAGAAAAAGGGAGAAGAAGAGAGAAGAATAGTTCTTCTCTTGGATCCCTCTTTTGGATTTTTCTAGAGCTTAGGATTCTATATGATTTTTAGCATGAGAAATTAGATTAGATAAAATTTTTATCATAAAAAATTAGAAAATCTTAAGGGCATGAAAGGAAGAGAGAAATATTCTCTCTTATGCGTCAGAAAATTAAGAAGAAAGGATTCTTCTCTTGATCTCTATTATAGAGATCAGATGCATAGATCCAGGAAGAAAAGAAAAGAGTCTCCTTATTCTTCATCTTCATCATATTCCTCTTAGATCAGCCGAAAGATGGTGTCCTCACAAGCTAATACTTTTGGAGAGATCGATCAGCACAAGGGCTTCATGTGGATATCCATAGAGGCCGAACGTATATACGACTCCCAAGCATCATGAAGAATCATCTACCATGGATTTTGGATACGGTGATCTACTATCCATGCTCAGGTATGAGATTTTGATCTCAATTAATATTTAGATGTGATGTAAATATAAATTAGATATGTTCTATACTCGCTGAATTTTAGATTTCAGATGTGCACACATGCATATTAGTTTATGTCATAAATTCTGTATGGTGATTTAGATTTGATCTATGCATGTATTGTAGATTAAATTATTTAACCTATATATGTTCTACTGTAAAATTTTAAAAATGCATGCACATCACCCACCATGCTTCTCTTCAAATGGTATCAGAGCGGAGGTTCATTATGACATGAACATATATGCATGTAGAGTTAAAATCTAGATTTAGCAATGCATGAGATGTATTATAATTTGATTTTAGGTATGATCTAATGTAAAATCAGATCTAATACAATTTAGATTTGATCTAAATTTTGTCATATATAATATGCAAATTAGATTAGATATTCTGAGTAGTAAAGTACTCAGATTGGATAATCACCTGATCATTCGGTCATAGAAGCAAGTAGGATTATATGATCCTCTCTTCCCATTCAATGGGATGCTATTCATAGTTTGTAGGGGTGCCACTGTGAGGTCTTATGAAGAAGAAAGAGAAAAGAGAAAACTTACTTTCTTGTAAAATCTTAGATTTTGAAACTCTAGGTGTTGTTGTATGTGATACATGTTGCGAAGAAACTAGTTATATTTAATCTTGATTAATCAAAATTATTTTAATTAAAAATTATAAAAATTTAGATTTGATCTAAAATATTTTATGATTTAATGTAAAAGGTTTACATAAGAAATTATTTCATAACCTTAACCCATGTTGATGCTATACTTAATTAAAAATTAAAAAATATATTTTAGATCTAGAATTATGATTAAAGATCTAATGACATTGCATAAAATATGAGACATGAGTTAGCTCAAATCAGGTCCTTTTAATTGGGTTAGACCTAAGGTTAGAATTAAAGACTTAATGGACTAAAAAGAGTAGTTAATCCAATCTAACCAATAGTTGATTTAGACTAGATCAAGGGTACTCTAGATCAAAAATAATAATTATAATTGATTGAGTCTATGTCTTTGATTAAACCAAATGGACCTTGTTTCAAGCTAAAAGATTGAGCCCAAGTTATTAGTTTGATTAGATCATTAGGTGACTCGAGTTAACCCATATTGTTAAGGTTAATCAGTATGACTGATTTAAGTACTCTGGATCGACTTGTCTCTATTCCTTCTCATGGATTGGTGAAGTCATTGAGAGGATTTACGACATGTTGGTTAGACCTGCTAGTCACTAGTCTTTTTCATGACTTGATGAAGTCAGTGGGAGGATTTATGATTTGTAGATCGACTAATATCTTCTAAAAGACTTAATCAAATTCTCTAAATTATTAGGTCCATAAAATGAGCTAGTTATGGGGATAACTAGATCATAGCCTCCAATTAAGGTGAATGATAATGAATCTATTATTTTTGATTGACATTACAGGCACCATTTGTCTGGTGTTCTCTCTGAATGATGGAATTATCATTCATCATATGATGACTTTGTTGAACTATCTGATAGTGGTCAGGTTGACCAAGCCATCCTTGGGCCTAATCATTTTTTGGTTAGAATCACTGAGTAGGTTATGTTAATAGTTGGACCTAACCAAAACTTTCAGTAGAGGCCCATCGCCTACTGAAATAAAATTTAGGGCTAAATTAAATACTAAAAATTATTTGAAGAAATAATTGGTTGAGAACCTACCCATAGGTGCATATGGATTGATCGTGCCATCATTAGGCTTATATGCAGTCTGTGTTGATTCTAGTATCTGTTAAAAAATTAAGATAATTCTTTCAATTGGAGGTAGAGGCTACCAATTTGTATAAAATAATGGAAGAATTTTTAGACTGAAGTCTAAGTCTTTAGGCTTAAAATAGTTCATATACTTATAGGTCAATTGTTCTCTTTTCAAAAATGGCTAGAATATTGTCACTCTGATCATTGTTAGACAGTGACAACATCATCAGACCTGACTTTAATAGCCAGTATTGAATGTTGAATATAATTTTTAAGAGAATTGATCAAAAAGTTTCAGGCTAACCTAAACAGACTTAAAAGAGAAATCAACAAATCATTGCTGATCAAGATGTTATGTGATAACTCCTTGAAGTTTCTCTATTTGTAATACTACTATTTGGGTATAGAATACTAATAGTGTAAGTCATGTTTGTAAATAGTTATAAAAGACATCAAGATAGTAGAAGATTTGAAAATGGTAAGAGACTCCTAAATATGAGAGATAGAAGTTTGTTCTAGTCTCAACATTAGAAATCATCGAACTTGTTTTCAATTCTAAAGATGTTATTTTAAGTGATTATCACTATTGTCCAATCTTATTGATGGTGTCAATAAGAATGATTGTTGTAATATTATTGTGAATGATAATACAATAATGAGTGGATAATTGAAAATAATATAAACTCAGTACCATAGTCTGTTAGCATAATGTACACATCTGACTAGTATCCTAAATTAGATAATATCAGTAGCCTGTCTTTGACATAGTTGACTTAGTCACCTTTTATTGAAAAGGATGAATGAACTAGCGATGTTCTGAGTTTGATACATATTGATGTATTTACACTCATAAAAATAAGTGGCAAAAGAGAGCTTTACTACATTAAAATCTCTGATGATCTATCTTGGCATGGGTATGTCTTGCTTATGAAGCATAAATTCAAATCGATTGAAATATTCAAATGATTCCATAACGAAATAAAAAAATAAACTACAAAGAGTATTATAACATATCAGTAAGACTGATGAAGTGAATACCTTTACAGTAAGTTTTTGACATATCTTGAAGAGAATTAGATTCTTTCTCAATGAACCTCTCTTAAGACACCACTGTTTGAAAGAAGGAATTGAACTTTGTTAGACATGGTTCGGTCCACTGTAGATTTGCTAGTCTGCCAGAGGTTATGTTTTAGAAACTACTTAATTTGTGCTCGAAAATAATCTGAGCAAATCGATCACCAAAACTCTATATCAGATATGGACTTGGATAATTTGATACTCACTTACCTTAAGTTTGGGGCATTGAACTTATGTGAAATGTTCACAAACTGACTAGCTTAGATCTTGATCTGATAAATATTATTTTAAGAATATTTTATCTATCTTTCTAATGGACATGAGATGTTCATGAATCTTAAGACATTCTTTTTGAAATAAAAGTTTCTTGATGAAGGAACTGATGCCGTTAAGAGCAAACTTGGTGAAGCTTGATAGGTAGAAGAACTGACTCTGATACAAACCAATAGAACTGGAGTGGATTAGATCAAATTCGAAGTCCGATGTAAAGGCATCTCTGAGTAGATACGATAGAGTACCATATCAGTCGAACAGATACTTCAGTTTCTAGATTCGGGATGGAGATTTAATCTCTCATATCGATGCTATACAGGGATCTAACTTTGAGAAGTGATTTGGAGCCATTAAATCTGAAATGAAGTCCATGAAGATTGACGATGTATGGACATTTGTTGATTCATCTGAATGTGTGAGACCCATAGGGTGTAAGTGGATTCTAAATTGATAAGAGGCACAGACGGACAGGTGGAGACCTATTAATTCTGTCCGATTGTCAAGAAATTTTATCAAAATTATAGTATTGACTATGATGAGATGGTTTTCTTGTGGCAATCCCCAAGTTCATTTGGATTGAATCAAGCTTCTCAGAATTAGAATATATATTTTGAACATATGACTTCATTAAGAATGAAGCAGAATCCTATATGTACGAATGGGCTGATAGTTTTGTAAAAGTATTCTTTATGTCATTTGGATGAAATTCTCTTAATCGAAAATGACATCCCTACATTACAGAAAATAATAGCTTGATTGTCATCTCCATTCTCCATAAAGGTTTGGAAGGTTATTAGAACCATTCTTAAGTATTTATGAAATAATAAGGACCAATGACTCATTTATGAAAAGTCTGACTTAAAATCTATAGAATATTATGTTAGAAAATATATCTTAAAAGCCAATCGTCAACCTGTTGATGGTTAAGCAACCTTATATTGTAATTGATTTATTAATAAATAAAATATATTTTTGGTATTTTCATCATAAGTTTTCATCTTCTAATGAACTCCTTTATTGTGATGAAGTCCTTAGGACTATTTAGATTTGATAAAGAGAGGATTTATTGATTAGTCCTTAAAACTGTTCATGACCAAATGATAGGCTGTTAATAAGGATGACAGCTTCTATCGAGCATAGGTCGTTGTAGGAAATATGGGTTGGTTGTCCTCTTAACCAAAGAGTGTTGAGACACTGGTATGGCATACAAATAAGATGTAAGGATATATCATCATTGAACGTGACCAACTCCAGAGCATTCTGCTGTCGAGAATGTCTCTGATGGGATATAGGTATAAGTGTCCCTTAGACCTGAGGTCGCCTTAGTGACTTGCAAGCAACTCATTATACTTTGGTATTGGACTAACTGAATTTCTAATTTAGTGATGGAAGGCTTTTGGGCACAGTCAAGTACTTGTGAAGTTAGAGTGTGATCAAGATGGGATTGACCACTCCAAGAGTTGGAGAAGAATGAGTCGCTGTATTTCAATTTAGCAAAATCTTGGCCAAGATAATCCATCAGATGGATTTGATATTTTAAAATACAATGTGGATAATCTGATCAGAGTTGACAGTTGAACTCTGAGGTGTCCTATGAGCATTTTGGTCAAGGGGATGAATTATATGAAAACTATATCCACATGGGTTCTAAGGATGTTGTTCTACACATTCGACCTATCCGACCATCAGGTACCATTACTAGATAGTTACTTCAATTGGTACAAAAATTTATTTTTATGCTACTATGAGGTCACACATGTTAGAGTTCATGATCTGATCGGATGGTTGATCAATGATTAAGAATTGTTCTAGGGTTAAACGATCAATATGTTTGACATTAACCTAGTGCAAGTATTGCAGGAGGATCGATTAGCAATTCGATTACTAATTGGCTTAATTCGATTAAGCCAATGGGTTGAGATTAAGTTTAATTGAATATAATTTAATTAGATTTAGTTTGGGCTTGATTGGATCATGTCCAATTGGTTTATTGGATAAGCCAAGTGCAAGGAAAAACTAGTCCTAGTTCAATTAGGACTTGGGTCAACCTAATTTTTAATTTGATTAAAAAATTAAATTAGATTTTAATCTAATTAAATTAGATTCTTAATTAGATTAAGACCTATTTTAATTAGGTTGATTTAGTTTTGATTTGATTTGATTTGAGAAACCAAATTTGAACAAGTCATAGATTGAATCCTAGTAAGACTAGGATTCCACCTTGCGCCACCTTAGCCCCCCACGTCCACTCTCTCTTATTTTATGCGACAAAATCTTCTCTCCTAGGCCTTCATGCAAGCCCAAACCTTTTTACTCTTTTCTCTTACATGAATGTGGTTGTGGACCAAGTCAAAGTAGGAATTAGTTTGGATTTCAAATTCTATGAGATAGAATTTTAGGAAACCAAAACTCTTTCCATATAGTACTCATTTTATCCAGATTTTTTTTGAGATTTTTGTTACTTTTATGGAACATATTGTGCACTCTTTACTGGTGGTCTATGATAGATAAATGAAGAGGGGCCACCCATGAGTTGGGCACCACTTGTCTTGCCCTATTTAGATTTTCCTTGACTAGGTATTTGACCTAAACAAGGATTCTTCATATCTCTTTATTTAAGATGAATTTCTTTTTAAGATTTTTATGGATTATAGAGCATTGATAAAAATTTAGATAATATGAAAATTAGAGAGAGAGTGTAGGGGCGTGGAGATATAATAGACACAAAATTAAGTATCTAGGTTAGAGCAAAGAGAAGAAGAAGAGGGTCTTCTTCTAGGGTTGCTGAGTTCACCTCTTCCCTTTCTCTATCTGTGAGTTTTCTGAGAGTGTCTCATATCTAAAACTTTTTCTCCTACTTTTCATATTTGAAAGAGTCTAAATCAAGAAGAAGAAGGCATTTGATCGATCATCGAAGAAGGATCAGCGTAGTACTAGCATACTATGCTGATTTCCTGGACCAAGACTTCTGATTGTGATTCGTGGGCTCGCGTGGATGACTCCTAGAGGTCGGATGTATGTGTGGCTCACAACATCATCCTCAAGCCCAGATCAGCAAAGTTAGAACGTGTAACTTGCAAGGTAATAGATCTGATCTATTATATTTTACATACATTAGATGTAGTATAGAAACATGTTGATATGATCAATAGATAGTTCTTGCTCTTTATATTTTAATTTTTGATTTAATATCATTTAATAATCATGTAATAAGATCTTAGATCTAAGGATTCTCTGATTTTATAAGATAAATTTTGATTTATTTTAGTCTTCCACTGCCTGATCTTGAAAAAATTTCAAGATCTAACCCTGAAACCCTAGATCTGGTTCCTTCAATTGGTATCAAGCCTAGATTGTTTATTACATTATTATTAATACATGCTTAGATTATTTTTTAGATTAGATCTAATTTATAATCTGATTGTTAAATATAAAATTAAAATTTTTAAATCAATCATGAACTGTAGGTTGTCCTGCTGTAAGGTTTATCCCTTACAGTGCAAAGATTGTCCTATTTCATGTAGATCTATCTTTAATCATAAATTTGTTAGATATGATCTAGATTAAATTTATGATTTATTAATTTAAAAAATATTTAAATATAAAATAAAATTTTTTATTAATAATTTTTACATAAAAAATTATCATATATTTGTCTGAGAAATTTGTACAGTTTAAAGTTGAAATTGTTTCAATTACATGAACCTGTTTAGATTAGATCTAAAGAAGTTTCATGCTTATTTCATTTGTATTTTGATTATGAATCAAACATGCAACTTGGTTGGTAGAATCATATTGTAAAAATATTTTACAAACATAAAAATTATTTTTGAAAAGCCGAACCCCAACCCTCAACCCAAAACTTAATTGAGAATTAAGAAGTTGTTTGATTATGTTCTAAGATTATGAATTGAAGAACCTAAGACACAAACCATAACACATTGGGTTAATGGGTTAGTGAAAATTAGGTCCATTAATTGGGTTAGACCTAAGATTAGTTTAAAGATGGACTTAATTAGAGAATTGACTAAATCTAATCAATTGTTGTCTTAGATTAGGTCAAGGATTCTTTAGATCAATTACAATAGTTGTAGTTGGTCAAGTTCATGTCTTTAATGAGAACCAAATAGACTTGATTCTTGCTAAGCGATCTAGCACAAACTGTTAGATTGATCTAATCGAAACTAATTAAATTAGTTGGTGTCTAAGGTAAATCAGATTGGTGGTTTTTAATTGGTAGCCCGCTTACTTGATCATTTCTGATGGTGTTTAAGGCAAGCTTTGGCAGACCCTCCCATCGATCGAACTTATCTGGCCTCTTGATGAAATTATATTTGATCAGATCACTTGACTATTCGAGCTGACCTATGTCAGCAAGGTAAATCAGTGTGACTGATTTAGGTGCTCCTAGACCAACCCTTTTAATGGTCTCCTTAAGCTGACTAGGTGAAGCCAGTGGGAGGATCATGATAAGCTAGTTCATCTGACCTCATCCTCTAAATCAATTAAATCCTCTAAAATTATTAGGTCCTTAAAATAAAATAGTTATGGTGATAACTAGATCATAGCCTTCCATTAAGTGGATGATAATAGGTCTATCAGTTGGATAATCATTGAATGCCCAAAGGCCTGATGCTTATCGACTGATGGAATTATCATTCATAATATGATTTCTTGACTGCATCATTCTAAATGATGGTTAGGTTAGCCAACCAAAGTTGGGCCTAATCATTCATTGGCTAGATGGGCCAAGTATGGTCATGTTAATGGTTGGACCTAACCAGACCTTTTCAGTGGAGGTCAAAGCCTATTGATTACGGACTGGGATAAAATTAAAATTACTAAAAATTATTTAGAAAAATAATTGATTATAAACCTACCCTTAGATGTACATGGGTTGGCCAACCAAAGTTGGGCTTGTGTGCAGTCTAAGTGGATTCTAGTACCCATTAAGGAATTAGGGTAATTCCTCGAATTGGAGGTAGAGGCTATCAATTTGAATTAAATAGTGGGAGAAACCTTTTGATTAAAGTCCAAATCTTTAAGTTCAATGAATCAATTACTAATTAGATTATGGTTTTCCATTGTGCAGATATGGCCACTTTTCTATCGCTCCGATCATTGTTGGACAATGAAAATTTGGTGGGACCTAACTTCGATAGCTGGTACCAAAAGTTGAAGATAGTTTTGGAGCATGAACAGATCCTATATGTGATAATAGATCTTACACCTGAGGAGCCAGCTGCCAATACACGTGGAACAGTCAGAGACACTTACTAGAAGTGGCTCAATGATCGGACCATGGTGCACTGCATCATACTGGCTGTCATGGCAACGAGTTCAATCACAGATTTGAGATGGCTCAGCCAAAGGACATGCTTCAAGTGTTGGAGGATGCCTTTGGCACATTCATGACATGGAGAGGCACAAGACTAGTTATGCCATCTTCAATACCAAAATACAAGATGGTGCCTCTGTTACTGATCATGTATTGTACATGATCGAGTTGATGGAGCATTTGAGCAAGCTCGGCTTTTCCTTGCATGAGCAGCTTGAGAAAGATGCAATACTGAACTCGCTGCCCAAGTCTTATCTCCCATTCCTCACTCATTATAGAATGACAAAGCCTAAAGTAAACTACCACAGGTTACTGGGGTTGCTTCAAAACTTTGAGAAAGATCACCAACTCCACAAGGAGTCGGTGAACTTAATGGGAGGTTCGTCTTCTAGTTCTTGACCCTTTAAAAAAGAGAAGAAGAACAAGAAGAAGAAAGTGAAGAAGGTGCAAGTTCAGGCTAGGACATCAGTGCAGGGCCAGACCAAAAAGATCAAGCCCGATAAGAGTCAAATTGAATGCTTCTTTTACAAGAAGTGGGGGCACTGGAAGAGGAACTGTCCTCAGTACATTGCCTCTCTGGATCCGAATAGGCAGAGAAAGAAGCAAGCTGTTGCTGGGCAAGGTATTTATATGATAACTCCTTGCAATTTCTTTATTTGTGATATAACTGACGGGGTATTGGATACCGATAGCCCTTACCATATTTGCAATTCGTTGCAGGGGTTGCAGGTCAGTAGGAGATTCGAGCCAGGTGAGAGGTTTCTGAACGTTGGAGATGGAAGACCAGTTCCAGTTCTAGCATTAGAAATCTTGAAACTTATATTTGAGTCCCATACCATTGTTCTTAATGATTGTTATTTCTATCCCAATTTCTTTTTAAATATTATTTTTGTAGGCCTTTTGGCCAAAAATGATTATGAAATTTTAATAAAGAAATAACTTTGTAATATCATTGTGAATGGTGTTACTATTTTTTATGAACATTTGAATAATAGTGTGTATATGTTATCACAACCTATTAACATAGTCTATTCTACAAGCAAGCACCCTAGATTAGATAGTGTATCAGATATCTACTTATGGCACTATAGGCTAGGTCATATAAACAAGAACAGGATAAAACAGGTTGACTCAAGAGGAAATCCTCGAAGTCAATGATTGTGAATCACTTTCTACTGGAGCACATCCTGGCTCCTCCCACGGACCTTGGGTGCAGCGGAACCAGCAACGAACAAATATGGAGACCTCTGGACTCGATCTAAGGCCCTTGACGAAATCAGCCTGGTTGCTGTCTTCTTCGTCAGCCTTTCGTTCCAGATGAAGAATACCTCTGAAATCACCTCTAAAAATTTCAAGATCTAGTGCCCAACCAGACAAGGCCGGACTGAGGTCTTCCAATTCATAGATCTTGAATCGGGGTGTTCTAGATAGGGAAGAAGGTGGATGGAACGAGACCTTGCAGATCTGTCCTGCTGCAGCCTTTCCTGTAGATCTGTTGATGGAGATCTCACCCGCACCTCAAATGACCTCAGATCAACTCCAGATCTGAGAGGGACTTGTACCAACCTCTTCTCAAGAGATTCCAAGTTTTGGACCTGATGCTTGGGCAGCTGCAAGAGGGGGAGAGCAGATCTGGTAGGCGGCACAAAGGGGGAGGGGGCTAGTGCCTCCCTTGCTTTTCTTTCCTTTTTGGTACCTGGCGGCAAGAAACCCTAGGGTTTCTTGCTTCTGGGGCATGGAGAATTGCTGGAGAGAGAGGGAGAAGAAAGAGAGAGACTTGGGAGAAAGAGTTGTGTATTCTCTTAGCTTCATCAAATCTATACAATACATGTATATATAAACACAGGGTCAAGTGACCCAAACCCAAAACTCCCTTGACAAACTCTATGGGAGATTAGGTTAACCCAAGCCCATGTACACCCATGACTCGACCTAATCTCACCTATCCTGGGCCCAGACCTGGCCCATAAAGAGTTGGTCCCTTGAGGCCCACATAACCTAGACCTCAAGAACCCAAAAGGCCCACAGCCTTTCAACCTAGGGCCCAACTAGCCCTAGAACCTCCATGAAGCCCTCATGAATGATGGACCTTGGCCTTAGCCTTGGTCCCCTGGGCCTTGGGCACACCACCTGGATCACAACAATCTCCACCTTGGTGTCCCAAGGCCTCAACCAGCTCCACTCTATCCATCAGCCGCATCAGCTCAACACATCTCTGAAAGTTGTCCCGTGGAAGTACCTTCGTAAGTGCATCAGCTGGGTTCTTTTTGGTGTGTACCTTTATCAGCTCCACCTCGCCATCCTCCACAAGCTCCCTGATCCGATGATACTGAATGTCGATGTGCTTTGTCCTTGCATGATAGACTGAGTTCTGTGCTAATGGAAGTGCACTCTGACTGTCACAATGCACTCTAATGGCCTCCTGAGTAAGGCCCATCTCCGTCAACAAATCCTTCAGCCAAATTGCCTCTTTAGCTGCTTCTGTTAGCCCGATGTACTCGACGTCTGTAGTGGACAGGGCCGTGATAGGCTACATAATTGATCTCCAAGAAATAGGACCTCCATATAGGCTAAAGATGAAGCCTGTCGTAGACCTCCGGGTATCCACATCTCCACCGAAGTCTGCATCTACATAACCGCCAATTAGCCCCTGAGCCTCCCTGGACATGTCAGAGTATCCCACTGCACCTCCTCCGTAGCAGATGCCAACTCCAACTGAACCCGCCAGGTATTTGAATATCCACTTCAGAGCTCTCTAGTGCTCCCTGCCAGGCTGCGCCATGAACCTGCTAACCTGACTCACTGCATGAGCAATGTCTGGCCTACAACAGACCATCACATACATCAAGTTCCCAACTCCTGAAGCATAAGGAACCATCTCCATCTACTGAGCCTTCACCTCAGTCTATGGCGCCATGGTCTTCGAGAGTCTGAAGTGACTGGCAAGTGGCAGCTCCGCTGGCTTTGCTCCCTTCATCCCGAACCTCTCTAAGACCTTCTGTATGTAGCCCCCCTGAGATAGATGCAGCACCCTCCAGGCTCAGTCTCTGAAAATCTCCTTGCCTAGGATCTTCCTTGCAGGGCCCAAATCCTTCATCTCAAACTCCCGAGATAAGGATGCCTTCAGATCCTGCACAACCTTCCTACTCTTACATGCTATAAGCATGTCATCCACATACAAGAGTAGGAACAGCCTAGAACCATCCTCAAGAGACTGAACATAAACACAGGGATCAAACTCGCACCTGAAAAGTCCAATGCTGTGCACATAGGAGTCGAACCACTTGTACCATTGCCTCGACGACTGCTTCAACCCATACAGCGACTTTTGCAACAAACAAATATTTCCCTCTGATCCTGGATCCCTGAAATCGGGTGGCTGCTCCATGTAAATCCTCTCCTCCAAATGCCCATGGAGGAATGCTGTCTTGACATCCATCTGCTCCAGCTCTAAATCTTGAGCTGCTACAATGCTTAGCAACACTCTGATGGAAGTATGTCTGACGACGGGAGAGAAGACCTCGCTGAAGTCGATGCCTTCCTTCTGGGAGTATCCCTTGGCCACTAACCTCGCCTTGAATCTGATACCTCCCTGCTCTGAAGGCCCTTCCTTGCGACTGTAGACCCATTTGCAGCCAATGGGCCTCTTCCCCTGTGGCAACTGCACCAATCGCCACGTCTGGTTCTGGTGGAGAGACTGCATCTCCTCGGACATCGCCTGGACCCACCGCTCTCTATCCTAACTCTCAATAGCCTCCTGATACATATATGGGTCTCCATTCGCTGTCATCAGGGCATATGACAGCATCTCCTCGAAGCCATATCGATCTGGTTGCCTGATGGTCCTCTTGGGCTTGTGTAGGGCAATACCGATATCAGTCCTCAGTCCAGCTCGCTCCTGCTGGACCTCTCCACCTCGATCATCCATCCGAGTCCTCTCCACCTGTGGAGACACCTTAGGCAGGTTCTCCACCTGAATGTTATGTCCTTCCATAGTACCTGCAAGAGGCAAAATCAAAGAGGTAAGCTGTCCAGCAGTGCCCTGCTGGACCTCCTCCTGCTCCTGCTGCTCCTCCATGCCTGTTCGCCTTTGTAGGACTGACTCCTCATTAAAAGTCACATCCCAACTAATGATGACCTTCTTTTCCAAGGGATCCCATAGCCTGTATCCCTTGACTCCTCACTGATAGCCTAGAAACATCATCTTGCGTGATCTGGCATCTAGCTTGCTCCGCTCACCAGCTCCAATGTGCACATAGGCCGTGCACTCAAATACCCGTAGATGGCCCAGCCCAACTGTCCTCCCAGACCACACCTCCTCTAGAAGCCTGCCATCCAATCTGGTGTGAGGTGATCGATTGACCAAGTAACCCGCTGCGTCAACTGTGTCAACCCAGAACTCCTTTGGAAGCCCTGCTGCAGCCTCATGCATCGTGCCTTTTCCAGAAGTGTTCTGTTCATCCTCTCGGCCACCCCATTCTACTATGGAGTCCCCTTAACTGAGAAGTGTCTCCTGATCCCACACTTCTCACAGTAGTCTTGGAACTCTCTGCTGGTGTACTCCCCGCCATTGTCTGACCTTAGACACTTCACGCTACTCCCCTTCTCCTTCTCCACCTCAGCTCTCCAGATCTTGAACTTGGTGAAGACCTTTGACTTCTCTCTCATGAAGTAAATCCAGAGTTTTCTTGAGAAATCATCAATCAGGATCATGAAGTATCTGGCCCCATTCCTAGCTAAAACTGGGGCTGGTCCCCACACATCTGTGTGTACTAACTCCAGAGGGGCTGCACTGCGGGCTGTACTGATGTTGAACTGAACTCTCCTCTGCTTTCCCATCTGGCAAGGCTCACAGATCTCCCTTGTAGCACCATCCTCTAGATTAGAGATGAGTCCTCTCCTGCTCAACTCCCTCAGCCCCTTGTCACCCATTTGGCCTAGGCGGTAGTGCCACATCCTGTAAACCCCCTGCTGGTCTTGTGCTGCAGCTACTGCATCAAACTCTTCGGTCACCACAGATCCCTCCATGCGATAGAGGTTATTGTCCGACCTCCTACTTCTCATCACTACCATAGCTCCATTGGAGATGTTCAGTGCTCTGCTTCTAGCCCTACTGCTGAAGCTGTATCCACTGTGCTCCAAGTAGCCTAGTGACACCAGATTCTTTTCCAGCTCCGGGACGTGCTTTACATTTGTCAATGTCCTCACAATTCCATCAAACATCCTCACCCTGACTGTCCCTATCCCAGCCATCTTGCAAGGATGATTGTCGCCTAGAGTCACTGATCCCTCATCTGTCTTGGTGTATGTCACAAACCAAGACCTGTGTGGTGTGTAATGATGTGAGCACGCAGAGTCTAGTGTCCACTCCTCTGTGTAATGCCTGTGACCATCTGATACCACAAGTAGATCATCCTCCACCTGCTGCCCAGCAACTGCACTCACTGATTCTGAGCCACTTCTTTCTCCCTTCTTGCTCTTCCATAGTAGACATTCTCGCTTGAAGTGCCCGAACTCGTTGCACTTGAAGCATTTCACCTCTTTCTTTCCCTTCCTGGACTTGGACCGCCCCCTGGACTTGCTTCTGCCTCTGCCTCTACCTGTCCTCTTCCCTACTGCCAAACCCTCCTGGGGAGCCCGATTTCTGGTCAACTTTTTTCTTTGCTCATTAGACCTCAGCACTAAGACCATGTCTCATATTCCAAAGTCTCCTTGCCGTAGAGCAGTGTAGTCACCAAAGAGTCATATGATCCTGGTAGCGAACACAAAAGCAACAGGAACTTGTTTTCCTCATCTAGCTTCACCCCGATATTCATCAACTCCATGCACAACTGGTCGAACCTCTAAATGTGGCCAATCACATCTCTCCTGCATCCGAAGACTGTACAACCTCTTCTTCAGCATTAGCTTGTTGCACATATTCTTCCCCATATACATGGTGTGCAACTTCGACCAAAGGCCCTTCGGGGTCTTTTCTTCCAGCACTGAATACAATGCCACATCCACCAAACATCCTCTGATCACCGAGCATGCTTTCTTCTCCAACGATGCCCACTGTCTATTTGTCATTCCCTCAGGCTTCTCATTCAAAGCCTGATCCAGATCTGCTTGCACCAGAAGATCCTCCACCCAGATTTTCCACATGAAAAAATTCTTCTTACCATCAAACTTCTCAAAATCAACCTTCATATCACTGCCCATGACTAGATCCAAGCCAAACAAGCAATATAAAATCAAGAAGTGTAAAATATACCTTGATGGTACCTTGCTGAAAATTTTCAGCACTTGGGATCTTCAACTTCTCGTGCTTGGAACCGCTTCCTCACCACTGTGGTTCTGATACCAACTGATGAAGCATGATTCCAGCTCCTCCCATGGACCTTGGGTGTAGCAGAACCAACAACGAACAAATCTGGAGACCTCTGGACTCGATCTAAGGCCCTTGACGAAATCAGCCTGGTTGCTATCTTCTTCATCAGCCTTTTGTTCCAGATGAAGAACACCTCTGAAATCACCTCTAAAAATTTCAAGATCTGGTACCCAACCAGATCAGGCCTGAACCGAGGTCTTCCAATTTGTATATCTCAAATTAGGATGTTCTAAATAGGGAAGAAGGTAGATGGAACCAGACCTTACAGATCTGTCCTGCTGCAGCCTTTCCTATAGATCTGTTGATGGAGTTCTCACCTGTGCCTCAAACGACCTCAGATCAACTCCAGATCTGAGAGGGACTTGTACCAACCTCTTCTCAAGAGATTCCAAGTCCTAGAACTGATGCTTGGGCAGCTGCAAGAGGGGGAGAGCAGATCTGGTAGGCGGCACAAAGGGGGAGGGGGCAAGCGCCTCCCTTGCTTTTCTTTCCTTTTTGAGACCTGGCGGCAAGAAACCCTAGGGTTTCTTGCTCCTGGGGCATGGAGAATTGCTGGAGAAAGAGGGAGAAGAGAGAAAGAGAGACTTGGGAGAAAGAGTTGTGTATTCTCTTGGCTTCATCAAACCTATACAAGTACATGTATATATAAACACAAGGTCAAGTGACCCAAACCCAAAACTCCCTTGACCAACTCTATGGGAGATTAGGTTAACCCAAGTCCATGTACACCCATGACTCGACCTAATCTCACCTATCCTAGGCCCAGATCTGGCCCATAAAGAGTTGGTCCCTTGAGGCCCACATAATCTAGACCTCAAGAACTCGAAAGGCCCACAGCCTTTCAACCTAGGGCCCAACTAGCCCTAGAACCTCCATGAAGCCCTCATGAATGATGGACCTTGGCCTTAGCCTTGGTCCCCTGGGCCTTGGCAAACCATCTGGATCACAACACTTCCAACCTGTGAGTCCTGTCTTCTTGGTAAAATGACCAAATCACTTTTCACTGAAAATGGTGAGAGAGCTACTAAGCTCTTGGGCCTAGTACATACTGATGTATGCGGGCCCATGAGCACAAGTGCTAGAGGTGGATATTTCTACTTCATCACTTTCACAAATGTCTATCCAGTTTTGGATATATTTATCTGATGAAACATAAGTCAGATTCATTTGAAATGTTCAAACGATTTCGTAGTGAAGTAGAAAAACAAACTGGAAAGAGTATTAAAACTCTTCAGTCTGATCGAGGAGGGGAATACCTTTCTGGTGAGTTTCTCATATATCTAGGAGAGAATGAAATTCTCTCTCAATGGACTCCTCCAAGAACACTACGGCATAATGGTGTGTCAGAAAAAAGAAATCAGACTCTGTTAGATATGGTCCGATCCACGATGGCTTTTGCCAGCTTGCCGTTATCCTTCTGGGGATATACGCTCGAATCGGCTTATTATCTATTAAATAGGATTTCAAGTAAGTCTGTAATTAAGACTCTATATGAGATATGGACAGGACATAAGCCAGTACTTTCGCACCTTAGGGTCTGGGGGTGCCCGACCTATGTCAAACGATTAGTTACAGATAAACTTGGACCTAGATCTGACAAATGCACATTCATAAGGTATCCCAAACAGACCAAAGGATATTCTTTTCTACTATGCTGATGAACAAAAGGTGTTCGTCAGTCTTAAGGCAATCTTTTTAGAAAAGAAGTTCCTTAGTGAAGGAACCGTTACCTCTAAGGTTGAACTTGATGAAGTTCAACAGGTAGAAGGACCGACACCAATAGCTGAACCAGAGTTGGATTTGATTAGATCAGATCTGGAGCCTAATGTACCTGCACCATTAAGGCGATCTGATAGAGTACCACATCAGTCAGACAGATACTATGATTTTTTGATTCGAAACAGTGATCCCATTGAACTTGATGAGAATGATGAGCATCCGATCACCTATATGGATGCAATGCAGAGATCTGATTTCAAGAAATAGCTTGAAGCCATGAAATCTGAAATGGAGTCCATGAAGGTCAACGATGTATGGACATTGGTTGACCCACCTAAAGGGGTTAAACCCATTGGGTGTAAATGGGTCTTCAAAAGAAAGAGGGGCGTAGACGGAAAGGTGGAGACCTATAAAGCCCGTCTGGTTGCCAAGAGATTGTTGGAAAAAGGTGCAGGGTTTCATGCATGAATTTCAAAATAATTTTGAAATATAATGCAGTGAAATATATAAATTAAATAATTTAATATATAAATATATGTAATTAGATTACTAAACTCTACAATTAGGACCTATAACATGTCATATTGTATTTATAAATCAAAAAATAAAAGCTTCGGTATTGATCAAATCAATACTGTAGATCTAAAATAGTTTTAGATCTAAAACTTAGATCACATCTAAATAAGAGAAGAGATCAGATCTCTTACCTTGGTACGGGTTGAGAACTCTATGGTTGATTTTTTTTATTGCGTTTAGAGCTGCACATGCATCCGATCTCTATAGGTGATCCACATGAGGCTACAACAAAATCGAAGGTTCGTCGAACGAAGATCTGCTCGAAGTGCTAGCTTCTTGCAGATCCCTCCAGATGGTTAATCTAAAAAATATTCTTTGAATCTCTTGAATATTTCAAGAGATGAAAAATATGAGGAAAAATAAGGGAGAAGTCAAACTCTTTGACCTCCCTAAAATCTGAAATAATATGTAATATAAAAAGGTCCTAAGAGAAGATAGATCTTCTCTTTCAGTGCATCAATGATTGATGTCCTGAGAACATCTCTATGCTAGGATATGAGAAGACCTTCTTCTCTAGATATTTCTCAAACTCTCAGATCTTATGATATCTTATTTTTCTCATAGAAAAATCTCATGATTTATGGAGAAGAAGGGTTCTAAAAGAAACCTTAAGAGAAGACCTTCTTTTCTTCTTCTTCTCTCATCAGAACATGATCAGATCATGTCTAAAATTAGATGACCATGCCCCAACTCATTGGAGCATGAATCCACCACACCATCCCTCTTTCTCTCTCAAATTTTTATGACATAAAAAATACAAAAACAAAGAGAAAATAATATAAAAAGAAAATAATAAGAGAAAATAATCTTCTCTCTTACCTTTTGTCTTTACAAGACATCAACTTTTGATCTCTTGATAGAAGACTCTTCTCTAAGGATAATGGTGCCTCAAATCACCCATGCCATCCTCTTTCTCCTCTGCTATTTTTATCATAAAGCCACAAATTTTTGACTCTTATTTGATAGCATATGGGGTGGCAACTTTTTATATGGCAGATTAGGTCAAAAGACCTAATCAACAAGGAGTCCATGGAGCGTCCAACTCTTGGACGCCCCCTCCCTTATAAATTTTGTGGAGATCAGGATAAGATGCTTAAAAGGGGTGACAAAATGATAGGATAGGCTTGGAGAAAGTTGGCACAAGAGAGAAGGGAAGAGTCCTTGTGAAGAGGGACTCTTTCAAAAAAAGAATAAGCCTAAACCACTTTCCATAATTAACCAAATCACTTTCCATATTGAACCAAATCAAATCTGATTCAAATCTCTAGAATAAGTGGTGTGAGATAACATTCTTTGGATGTAGATATCATAGAAAAATATTTGAAAATTAATTAGTGGGTGTGGGCTTGAGATTTCTTAGGTGGCATAAGAGATGATATGGAATCCTAGTCTAACTAGGATTCTTATGTAGATTAGGTCAAACACTTTCAACCCAATCCAAATTAATTATAATCTAATTAATAATAATTCTAGTCCAACTAAAATTTTAATTAAATTAGATTAAATCATATTTAATTTTGATTTAAATTCTAACTTAATTAGGAATTAGGTGCATACAAGTCCTAATCGAACAGGGACTTGTTCTCTCTTGCAATTGGCTTATCCAATAAACTAATTAGACTTAATCCAATTAAATCCAAACTAATTCTAATTGAATCAAATTCAATTAAACTTGATCTCAGCCTAATTGCTCAATCAAATTGAGCCAATTAGCAATTGAATTGCTAATCGATCCTTCTGCAACACTTGCATTAGGTCAAACATCAATCACATTGATCATTTAACCTAAGAATGATTCTCAATCATCGATTACCCATCTGATTAGATTACAATCTCTTATTTGTGTGGTCCAATAGGTTTGAACCTAAGTCGGTAGTATAGAAATCAATTTCTGTACCAGTCAAAGTAACCATCTAGCAATGGTTTCTGATGTCCAGATAGATCGAATGTATGCAAAGTAACATTCTAAGAACCCTGACCAATGGTTACCGTATAATTCATCCTTTTAATTAATAATGCTCAAGACGACTTCGAATATGCTGTCAATCACTCATATAAGTCATCTCTATTGTGTCTCAAAATTTTGCAAATCTTGTGACTCTTCACGAGGATTATCCAGGCCTAGGTTTTGCTAAATTGAACACAACGAGATATTCTCTTCTTGAAGTTAATTAGGAGTGGTCAATCCCATCTTATCTCACATATTGACTTCACAAGTACTTGATTGTACCCAAAAATCTTTCAAACCTATATTAAAAATACAGGCAGTCCGGCACCAAAGCACAGTGAGTTGCTTGCAAGTCACCGTGGTGATCTTAGGTCGGAGAGACACTTATACCTATTGGCCTTAGCTAACTACTCTTGATAGTAGAGTATTACATTGGTCACATTCAATGCAAATATACTCTACATCTCATCTGGATGCCATACCAGTGTCTCCACAGTACTTGGTTACGAGGACAACCAATGCATATGGCATACAGCGACCTACACTTGATAACTTATCGTCTTTGTTAATAACTTATCATTTCATCGTGAATAATTTAAGAACCATCCGATAAATCCTCCTTTATCGATTGATTGTGGTTCTAAGAACTTCATCATAATTTAGGAGTTCATTTAAGGAAGATAGAACTTTTATGATGAACCTGCTAAATAACTATTATTATTAGATAATTCATATGCTAATTCCAATCATCTACGATTTAGATGATTGACTTTATGACACATTTTCCAACAACCCCCACTTGTACTAAAGTCAATCATAATAATATCAAATATCCTATCTTCCACTTGAGTTCATAGAACTTAGTTCTGAGGCCTCAGCAAATGGGTCGATCAAGTTCTCTTTTATCAGCGATTTTCCAAAGATCGATGTCACCCTGATCTAAAATCAAAAGTGATAGCAATACAGAGTATGCTGGTTCTTTAGTTCTTTAGCCAAATTTATGGCTCCAGTGCTACAATAGGACAGGACCATCAGTGGAGGGTGCCACTCCCAACCTGCTAATGAAGCTCAGCAACTACACAACTTACATGGCAGCATCATATGCTACGATGTACTCTACATCACTAACTGAGTAGACTAAAATATCCTGCTTGAAACTTTTCCAACAAATTATTCCTACAATTAGGATATGATCTGACATTTTTTTGTTGTCATCTTGATTTGACTGAAATCGAAAGATCCACATGTTTAAAGTCAGTATTTTCATATTTGAGTTACTGGACTTTAGTATTTCCCAAATACTTAAGGATTGTCCATACAATCTTCCAATGGTTCTTACTTAGATCAGACTGGTATCTGCTCACTAACATTAGTGAGTATACCATATCTGATCTTGAATATGAAGAAATTAGATGACATCCAAATCTTTATTCTTTGCAATGCTGGAATGCCATTTTCGATTAAGAGAATTTCATCCACAGACAACATAAGGAATAACACTACAGAATATTTTGCCCACTTATAAATGCAGGGTTCCTCTTTGTTCATAACAAGGACATATGTTCAAAATATATGTTCCAACTCTGGGATGTTAGCGAAATGGGATTTATAGGTCTCCATCTTTCCGTCTGCACTACTCTGATCCTTTTGAAAAATCCATTCACATCTAATGGATTTTATCTCTTCAGGTGAATCATCTAGTGTCTATACACTATTGATTTTCATGGACTTCAATTTGGATTTAATGGCTCCAAGCCACTTCTCAGAGTTAGACCACTGCATTGCATCTCTATAGATGATCGGATCCTTGTTAATCTCATCAAGCTCAATAGGATTGCCATCCCAGACCTAGACACTGAAGTGTCTGTCTAGCTAACGCGGTACTCTATCAGATCTCCTTAAAGGTGTTACTTTAATGGGCTTCGAGTTTGATCTAATCAAATTCAGTTCTGTAGGTTTACTAGATTATGTCGATTCATTTTCTACCAGTCAAACTTCCAAGTTCAACTTGATAGGCATCAGTTGCTTCTCTAAGAAACTCCTTTCCAAAAGAAATGCCCTATTGCTGATGAGCATCTTATGTTCTTCAGCATAATAGAATTAGTAACCCTTAAACAACTATTGGACCAAGAACCAAGTTTGTCTGTATGCAAACCTTTGACATAGGCCGATCAACTCCAAACCCAAAGGTGAGAGAGTCTAGATCTATGCCCGTTTATATCTCATATGAAATCTACACAACAGATTTACTCAGTATATTTTCAGAGTAAAACAGGTAATCACAAAAGAGCACAATCCTAAAATAGGCAGAGAAGTGAACCCTATCATGGATTGAACCATGTCTAACACAGTTCAACTTGTCCTTTCAGATACACTGTATTCCGAAAAGGAATCCACTGAGAGAGAATCTAATTCTCTCCTAGATATATCACAAACTCACTGGATAAGTATTCGCCTTTTCGATCTAATCGAAGAGTTCTAACACCTTATCTAGTTTGTTTCAATCTTTCATTATTGAATCATTTGAACATTTCAAATGATTAGGTCAGACGCACCCATGCCCAGATAGGTTGTCTGTAATTAAATATTAATATCTTCCTCTAGTACTTAAGTTCACAGGTCCACATACATCACTATGTATGAGACTTAAAACTTTATCAGCTCCTTCACCTTTTCCATTAAAAGATGATTTTGTCATCTTTCCAAGAAGATAAGACTCATAGGCTATCAATAATTCACAATCATTGATGTGAGATTTTTCTCTCAAGCTAATCCGTTTATCTTGTTCTTATCAAGGTGACTAAGCCAAAGATAGACATCCATGGCATTATCTAACTTGGGTGTTTACATTACACTTAATAGACTGTGTAAATATTAAATGTCATTTCTTTATTATCTATTATTATTGTAATATTATTCATAATAATATCATAATAATCTTCTTTTATTAATGAATGATAATCAACTTTGGTCAAAAGGCTAACAAAGATTACATTCATCATAAACAATGGACAATAGTAATAATTACTCTAAATAATAATATTTAAAAATAAGCTCTATAATTTCTAAAGTTAGAATTGGAATAAGACTTCCATCCCTAACATTCAAGAATTTCTTACTATTTTCAAACATTCCACTTATTGTAGTCCTAGCAATAAATTGCATAAGACCATCGATATCTAATACCTAGGTAGTAGAATTTCATAGAGAAACTTAAAGTGTTATTATATAATATCCTTGATGAGGAACTCTTGCTCTTTTCTCTTGTTCAGCCTATTATGATCAAGGAAAGCAAGATAATTCTTCTTCCTATGATCCTGCTTCTGACAATAGAAGCAGCATGCCTGATTTGGATCAATTTTGGATAATTATTTTGACTGGACTAAGAAGCCCCAATACGAACCCATCCATACTGCTGAATCAAATTCAACTTTTGATACTAATTAATGAAGTTGGGTCTCATAAGTCATCACTGTCTAACAGCGATTGGAGCAATTAAGGTTTAGCATTATTTTGAGAAAAGAGAACAATGACCTAATGTATATGAATTATTTTAAGTCTAGAGACTTGGACTTTAGTCTCAAAGTTTTTCCACTATTTTGTTCAAATTGATAGCCTCTACCTCTAATTTGAAAAATTACTTTAATTTTCTTGTAGGTACTAGAATCCACATAGGCTACAGACAAGCCCGACTTTAGTCGGCCAACCCATCTGCATGTACGGGTAGGTTCATTAATCAATTGATTCTCCAAACAACTTCTAGTAATTTAATTTTGCCCCAAAAATCTAATCAGTAAGCTTTGGCCTCCATTGTAAGGATCCGGTTAGGTCCAACCATTAACATGACCATACTTGGTGCATCTAACCAATGAATGATTAAGCCCAACTTTGGTTGGCTAACCTAACCCCATTAGAGAGATACTTCTAAGTCATCATATGATGAGTGATAATTCTATTAGTCAACAAGCACCAGGCCTTTGGGTCTGCAATGATTATTGAGTTAATAGACCCATTATCAAACATCTTAATGGGAGGCGATGACTCAGTTATCTCCATAACTTTGTCATTTTAAGGACCTAATAATTTTAGAGGATTTAAAATTATTAGTGATTTAAGGATAGAAAGGACATGGATCAATTTGCTATTGGGAATAGTGTCCCAAAGCCAATCGTCAGCCTGCTGATGGTTGTGCTCATTTTTTATATTTATACATGAATTATGAATTAATAAAAATTATTTTGATATTTTTTATCATAAAATATTTCATCTTCTAATGAACTCCTATGTTGTGGTGAAGTCCTTAGGACTATGTAGACTCGACAAAGGAGGATTTGTTGTTTAGTCTTTAAATCTGTTCACAACCAAATGATACGTTGTTACCAAGGACGATAACGTTTATCAAGCATAGGTCGTTGTGTGCCATATAGGTTGGTTGTCCTCTTAACCAATGAGTGTGGAGACACTGGTATGGCATACAGGTGAGATATAAGGGTACATCTACACTGAATGTGACCAACTCCAGAGCTATTTCTGCTGTCAAGATTTGCTCTGATGGAATATGGGTATAAATATCTCTCCGACCTGAGACTGCCACGATGACTTGCAAGCAACTAACTACACTTAGGCACTGGACTACCTAAATTTTTAATTCAGTGATGGAAGGCTGCTGGGTGTAGTCAAGTACTTGACTTGTCGGTGCGTGTGTCAAGATGGGATTGACCACTTCAGTTCAGAAGCTGTGTACAGTCGTGTTTCAATTTAGCAAAACTTTGGACAGGGTAGTCCTTGTGAGGAGTCACAGGACTGTTTGAGTTGAGCATGATTCGAATGATCTGATCAGGGTTGACAGTTTAACCCTGAGTCATCCTAAACACAGAGGTCAAAAGGATGAATTATACAGTAACCATATTCGTGTAGGTTCTGAGTGTTGTGATTGCGACCATTCAACCTATCCGATCATCGGGTACCATTGCTAGATGGTCACTTCGATTAGTATAGGAATTGGTTCCTGTGCTATCGGCTTAGGTTCGAACCTGTGGGGTCACACCATTAGAGGTTCTTATCTGATCTGATGGCTGATGTAGAATCCTACATATTTGGACTCAGTGATTGAGAATCAGGATTCTCTGATCACGAGTTCCACACATTATGGGTATCGGGGTCAAGAGTCCCACTGGTTGGGATTTTTCAATCAGGTTTACATATCGATGAATTCTGATACCTGATTGCCCATCGGATTTGGACTCAGTATTTATGAGAGATTTAATTAGTGATTTGATCACTAATTAACTCAATTTGATGGAGTAATTATATTTAGATCAAGTCCAATTGAATTGGATCCAGTTGGGTTTGATCCGATTAGGTTAAGAGTTGACCTAATCGTCGAGATGGTTTGGTCCCTGATTTGATCAGGGATTGGGCTTAGTCAATTCCTGATTTGATTAGAATTTTATTGAGCTTAATTAAGTCTAATTAAGTTGGGTTTAAATTAGTCTAATTGGACCTAACTTTTTAGTTCAATTAGATTGGTTTAAATAATTAAACCACCTTGACCCAATCTCCATGCGCCACCTCACTTCCATTGCACCCATTTGGATTCATGAGAAGGAACTTCTCATGAATTTTTTCCTCACGCCAAGCCCTCTCCACACCCCACTTTAATGTGCCAAATGGATGGATAAAGATGATTGGTTGGCCATTCAAATTCAAAATAAAGTTTGAATTTGAATGGGCAATCAATCTTTGCACCTTATCCTTTTTTTACGCCCTATTTATTACATGAGAAAAGGTTTCTCATGAAATCACTCCATGCACAATTTAATCCATGCCTCACACCTTTAGTGGATAAGGGATGAGTTAGTGTCCATTTGAATTCAAAATTTGATTTGAATTCAAATGTGCAATTACTCATCTTTATCCTTTCTTTTGGATAAGATGTTTGACGTTGTTATAAAAGGAGGAGAAGAGTGGGGCATGCAAGAAGAAGTTTTTTGGAGAAAAATTTTGGGGCGTGAGAAGTCTTGTGCGTGAGAAGGAAGTCCATATCCTTCCAAGAGAAAAAAAAAAGAAAAGAAAGAAAAGTGGGTGCAAGATTTTCGATGAGTTCCCTAGAGTTTTAGCCTGGGGTTCGGAAAGTGAGAAAGTGAGCTACGAGTGTCGTGAGCCCACAAAATCTCATGGAGATCTTTAACATCCTCTCAAGCATATCTGTTGATGTTCTGGAGCATCCGAAGAATCGACAGACATCGATCGAAGGAGTTCGATCAGCATCCACCGTCAAAAAGGGCTCTACAATGAGCTAGCACTCGTGAGGAGTCGATCAGATCGGAAGCTTCATGTGGATGATCCACAGAGGTCAGATACGCTATGTGATTGCATCACGATGATCAGACTTTCCCGACGGTGATCAGATTGCGACGATCTACTATCGTACAAAGGTATTGTGTTCTGAACACATTATAGTAAAGTGTTTACTGTTCGAATTTGAATTTCAAATTTAAATGAATGCATGCTATATATCATATTTAGATCCTAATGTAGGGTAAATTCATGTTAATTAATTAGATTTATTAATATTTTTTCACTGTAAAATCATAATTTTAAAAAAGTTTTAAAATTATCATTTTACCCCTACACTGAATTTTCTCCACAAATGGTATCAGAGTGGGTTCTTAGATATGATATATATATTTACATGCATAGATTAAGTTATAATCTAAAAGTTTAAATTTGAAATTTGAAATTTAAAATTTGAAATTTGAATTTTTAAAGTTGTTCGAAATTCAAAATTCAAAAAAAAAATTGAAATTTAAAATTTGAATTTTGAATTTTGAAATTTGAAATTCAAAATTCAAAAATTTGAAATTCAAAATTTGAAATTTGAAATTTAGATGAAATTTCAAATTTAAAATTCAAAATTTAAAATTCAAAATTTGAAATTCAAAAATTTGAAATTTGAAATTTGTTTGAAATTTGAAATTCAAAATTTAAAATTTGAAATTTGAAATTTAAAATTTAAATTTTGAAATTGGTATATTTAGATATACTTGATCCAAGTAGCAAGTAATCGAATTGGATTGGTTGCCGTGGCGGTCCGATCATAGGAGAAAAGTAGGGTTTAAAGGCTCTCTCCTCCCATTCGATGGGGTCTCCTATGGCAGTAGGGGTACCGCTGCAATTATATCCCATGCAGATGAAGCAGCGAAAGGAATTAATTGTAAAGGTTCAATTATAAAATTTATCATGAATGTATTAGATTAGATCTAAAGAATATTCATGATTTATTTTGATTGAGTTATTTTCTGTTATGTAATTAGCAATAGGATTGCTATTTATGAAATGTGCTGATCTATTTGTGAAATGAGTCAACATATTTGGTAAACAGAAAATAAAACCTTTCAAATTTGAAAATTATTTTCAAAATACCAAATCCTGACCCATCAGCCCAAATACTTAATTAAAAGAATTAAGTGTTGTCTAGTAGGTCTAGAATTGTGAATTAAGACCTAAGATAATTGCATAAACTTGTGGGTCAATGCGTGAGATGGATTAGGTCCATAATTGGGTTAGACCTAAGGTTAGCTTAAAGAAATAGACTAAATTAGAGTAATTGATCAAATCTAATCAAAAGTTGAATTAGATTAGGTCAAGGATACTCTAGACTCAACTCCAATAGTTGTAGTTGAATGGGTCCATGTCTTTAACTAGACCAAGATGGACTTAATTCATGGCTACATGGTGGAATCCTATTTACTAAGTTGATCAAATTAAAACTAATGAACCGGTTGGTGTCCAAGGTAAGTTTGGCAGTTTGACCAGTGGTTTTTAAGTGGGAGCTACTCGTAGTGATTTGATATCTGATGAGTTAATGGCTTATCCCCACCACTGATCTCACTTACCTGGCCAACCTGGTGAATTAGGTTTTGATTAGATCACTTAATGATTAGGGCTCACCCATGTCATTAGGTAAATCAGTTTGACTGATTTAGGTGCCCCTAATGCCAGCTTTAAGTAAATCCTTTTTAATCTGACTTGGTGAAGTCAGTGGGAGGATTGAAATTGGCTGGATATTTTCTTCTCTTCGATTCTTTAATAAAATCCTCAAAAATTATTAGGTCCTAAAAATGATTAAGTTATATTGATAACTAAGTCATAGCCTCCCATTAAGTGAGTGATAATGAGACCATTAGTTTAATAATCATTGGAGGCCCAAAGGCCTGGTGCTTATTGACTAATGGAATTATCATTCATAGTATGATAATTTGGTTTGAGTCTTTCTGATGGTGGTTAGGTTGGCCGACCAAAGTCGGACTTGATCATTTATTGGTCCGATTCACCAAATCAAATCATATTAATGGTTGGACCTAACCAGATTTTTTCAAGGGAGGCCAAAGCCTACTGATTAGATTTTGGGGCAAAATTAATTACTAGAAGTTGTTTAGAGAAACAACTGGTTATGAACCTACCCATAGATGCATATGGGTTGACCAACCAAAGTTGGGCTCATGTGTAGTCTGTGTGGATTCTAATACCCACTAAGGAATTAAAGTAATTCCTCGAATTGGAGGTTGAGGCTACCAGTTCGTAAAAATATTGGGAGAAATTTTAGACTAAAGTCCAAGTCTTTAGTATTTATAATTTATGTACTAATAGAGGTCTGATTTTTCTTTATATAGCTATGGCCACTATCCTGTCCCTCCGGTCATTATTAGATAATGACAAGCCAATGGGACCTAATTTTGTAGCTGGTATCAAAATTAAAAATCATTCTTGAGCATGAGCGGATCCTTTATGTAGTAACAGATCCGGCACTTGAGGAGCCAGCCCCGAACGTTAGAGGGACGGTCCGAGACACTTATCAGAAGTGGCTCAACGACCGCACCACCATTCGGTGCATTATGCTGGCGGCAATGAATGATGAGTTCAGCCGCAGATTCGAGAACACCCAGCCATAGGAGATGCTTCAAATGTTGAATGACTCCTTTGGCACGTCTGACGATGTTGAAAGGACAAAACTTGTTGTGCCATTTTCAATGCTCGGATGAGGGATGGAACCTCAATCACTGATCATGTACTGTACATGATCGAAATGATTGAGCGCCTAACTAAACTGGCTTTCCCCTGCATGAGTAGCTCGGTAAGGATGCAATCCTTAATTCATTGCCCAAGTCCTTTCTCCCCTTCCTTACTCATTTTCGGATGACAAAGCCTGCAGTGAACTACCACGGTTTGTTGGGGTTGCTGTAGAACTTTGAGAAGGATCACCAGCTCCATAAGGAGTCAGTGAATGTTGTGGGAGGGTCTTCTTCTGGTCATCGATCCTTTAATAAAGGGAAGAAGAAGAACAAGAAGAAGAAGAATAAGAAGGTGCAACTGCATTCTGGGACATCTGCACAGGGTCAGACCAAGAAGCCCAAGCCCGACCAGAGCCAGGCGGAGTACTTCTTTTGCAAGAAGCAGGGGCACTGGAAGAGGAACTATCCTCTATACATTGCTTCCGTGGACCCGAACAGGCTGAAGAAGAAGCAAGGTACTTATATGATAACACCTTGCAACTTTTCCATTTGTGATACTACTGCCTGGGTATTGGATACCGGAAGCCCTTATCATATTTGCAATTCGATGAAGGGTCTGCAGGTCAGTAGGAGATTTGATGAAGGTGAGAGATTCCTGAACATTGGAGATGGAAGCAAAGTTCCAGTTCTAGCATTAGGAATCATGAACCTTGTAATCAATTTTCGAAACATAATTCTGAGTGAATGTCACTATTGTCCAAGCTTTTTATTAAATATTATTTCTGTAGGCCTTTTGGCCATGAATGGTTATCAATTTTTAATAAAAGAAATATTTGCAATATCATTTTGAATGGTGTTACAATGTTTGTTGGATAACTTAATAATGAAATTTACTTTCTATCACAACCTATTAATGTGGTTCAAACCTTTGGTAAACGTCCTAGAATAGATAATGTGTCAGAAGTCTACCTTTGGTACTGTAGGCTAGATCATATCAATAAGAATAGGATAAACAGGTTGGCTCAAGAAGGAATTCTTGAAGTAGGTGATTGTGAATCACTTCCAACCTATGAGTCCTGTCTTCTTGATAAAATGACCAAATCACCTTTTACTGGAAAAGGTGAGCAAGCCAGTGAACTCTTGGGTTTGGTACATTCTGATGTATGTGGACCCATGAGCTTAAGTGCAAGAGGTGGATATTTCTACTTCATAACCTTCACAGATGACCTATCGAGATATGGGTATGTCTATTTAATGAAGCATAAATCGGAGTCATTTGAAATATTCCGAAATGAGGTAGAAAAATAAACTGAAAAGTGTATTAAAACTCTTCGATCTGATCGAGGAGGTGAATACCTTTCCAATGATTTTCTGACATATCTTGGGGAGAATGGGATTCTCTCTCAGTGGACTCCTCTTGGAACACCACAACATAATGGTGTATCCAAAAAGAGGAATCGGACCTTGTTGGACATGGTTCGATCCATGATGGGGTTTGCTGGTCTGCCGATCTCCCTCTGGGGATATGCACTCGAATCGGCTTGTTACCTTCTAAATAGAGTTCCAAGTAAGTCTGTAACCAAAACACCATATGAGATATGGATAGAACGTAAGCCAGTACTCTCGCACCTTAGGGTTTGGGGGTGTCCGGCTTATGTTAAACATTTAATTATGGACAAGCTTGGACCTAGGTCTGACAAGTATAATTTTATAGGGTACCCAAAAGAGACCAAAGGGTATTACTTCTACCTAGCTGATGAGCAAAAAGTATTTGTCAGCCTTAAGGCAATCTTTTTGGAAAAGGAGTTCCTTGGTGAAGGGACTGTTGCCTCTAAGGTCAAACTTGAAGAAGTTCGGCAGGTAGAAAAATCGACACAAATTGCTGAACCTGAATTGGATTTGGTTAGATCAGATCCGAAGCCCATTGTTCAAGCACCCTTAAGGCGATTTGGTAGAGTACCACGTCAACCGGACAGATACTATGATTTTTTGGTCCGGGATGGTGATCCTATCGAACTTGATGAAAATGATGAAGATCCGATCACCTACATGGATGCAATGCAGAGATCCGACTCTGAGAAATGGCTGGAGACCATGAAATCCGAAATGGAGTCCATGATGGTCAACGATGTGTGGACATTGGTTGACCCACCCGAAGGAGTAAAACCCATAGGGTGTAAGTGGGTCTTCAAGAGGAAGAGAGGCACAGACAGAAAGGTGGAAACCTATAAAGCCCATCTAGTTACCAAGAGATATCATCAACGTTATGGTATAGACTATGATGAGATGTTTTCTCCTGTGGTAATGCTCAAATCTATTCGGATTATGCTTGCGATAGCTACCCATCTGGACTATAAAATCTGACAGATGGATGTGAAGACAGCTTTCCTAAACGGAGAGCTGGATGAAGAGGTGTATATGATACAACCTGATGGATTCACATCCACAGATGAGTCTAAGGTGTGCAGCTACAGAGGTCCATTTATGGAATTAAGCAGGCATCACGGAGTTGGAACATACATTTTGATAAGACGATCAAGACGTATGGCTTCATTAAGAATGGAGAAGAGCTATTCATTTATAAGTGGGGTAAAGGTCCAGTAGTAGTATTTCTTGTATTGTATGTGGATAACATTCTCTTAATCGAGAATGATGTCCCTGCATTATAGGGAATAAAGATTTGGCTGTCGTCATAGTTCTCCATGAAGGATCTGGGAGAAGCTTCCTACATCCTAGGGATGAGGATCTATAGGGATAGATCTAAAAGGTTGCTTGGTTTATCTCAGTCCACGCACATTGATACTATGCTGAAGAGGTTCAGCATGGAGAATTCCAAGAAAGGCTACTTCCGATAGGCCATGGAATTTCTCTCTCGAAGAGGGATTGTCTGACAACACCTCAAGAGAGAGAGCGTATGGGTAGGATTCTATATACTTCGGCAGTGAGATCTATCATGTATGCCATGATATGTACACGACTAGATGTGGCATACTTACTAGGGGTAGTGAGTAGATACCAATCTAATCCAGGGAAGAATCACTGGAAGGTTGTTAAAACCATCCTGAAGTATTTAAGAAGTACTAAGGACCAGTGGCTTGTTTATGGTGAATCAGACTTGAGACTTATAGGGTTTACAGACTCTAGTTTCCAGTCTGATCATGATGACACAAAAGTATGTCGGATTTATTTTTACCCTTAATGGTGGGGCTATCTGCTGGAAAAGTTTCAAGCAGCACACAGTGGCTGATTCAGTTTGCGAGGCGGAGTATGTCACAGCATCAGATGCTGCCAAATAAGCGGTGTGGCTGAGAAAATTCATCATCGAGCTCGGAGTAGCACCCTCCCTTATTGATCCAGTTCTGCTCTACTGTGACAGCTCTGGAGCCATTGCTCAGACAAAAAACCCAAGGCACACCAGCGGACGAAACATATTCTGCATCGCTACCATCTCATCTAAAAAATTATGGATCGAGGTGACGTCGATCTTCAGAAGATCGACGGGAAGGAGAACCTAGCTGACCCATTCACTAAAGCCATTGTGGTGAAGGAGTTCGACAACTACAAGTCGAAGATGGGTATTAGATACTGCACCGATTGGCTTTAGGCCAAGTGGAAGATTGTTGGGAAGAGTGTCCCAAAGTCAATCATCAGCCTGTTGACGGTTGTGCTCATTTTTTATATTTATACATGAATTATGAATTAATAAAAATTATTTTGGTATTTTTCATCACAAAATATTTCATCTTCTAATGAACTCCTATGTTGTGGTGAAGTCCTTAGGACTATTTAGACTCGACAAAGGAGGATTTGTCATTTAGTCCTTAAATCTGTTCGTGACCAAATGATACGTTGTTACCAAGGATGACAACGCTTATCAAGCATAGGTCGTTGTGTGCCATATAGGTTGGTTGTCCTCTTAACCAATGAGTGTGGAGACACTGGTATGGCATACAGGTGAGATGTAAGGGTGCATCTGCACTGAACGTGACCGACTTTGGAGCTATTTCTGCTGTCAAGATTTGCTCCGATGGAATATGGGTATAAATATCTCTCTGACCTGAGACCACCATGGTGACTTGCAAGCAACTCACTACACTTAGGCACTGAAATACCTGAATTTTTAATTCAGTGACGGAAGGCTGTTGGGTGTAGTCAAGTACTTGACTTGTCGGTGCATGTATCAAGATGGAATTGACCACTCCAATTTTGGAGCTGTGTACAGTCGTGTTTCAATTTAGCAAAATCTTGACCAAGGTAGTCCTTGTGAGGAGTCACAGGACTGTTTGAGTTGAGCACGATTCGGATGATCTGATCAGGATTGACAGTTTAACCTTGAGTCGTCCTAAACACAGAGGTCAAAAGGATGAATTATATAGTAACCATATTCACGTAGGTTCTGAGTGTTGCGATTGCGACCATTCGACCTATCCGGTCGTCGGGTACCATTGCTAGATGGTCACTTCGATTAGTACAGGAATTGGTTCCTGTGCTACTGGCTTAGGTTCGAACCTGCAGGGTCACACACATTAAAGGTTCTTATCTGATCTAATGGCTGATGCAGAATCCTATATGTTTGGGACTCAGTGATCAGAATCAGGATTCTCTGATCACGAGTTTCACACATTATGGGTACCGAGGTCAAGAGTCCCACTAATTGGGATTTTTCGATCAGGTTTACATATCGATGAATTCTGATGCCTGATTGCCCATCGAATTTGGACTCAATATTTATGAGAGATTTAATTAGTGATTTGATCACTAATTAACTCAATTTGATTGAGTAATTATTTTTGGATCAAGTCCAATTGAATTGGATTCAGTTGGGTTTAACCCGATTAGGTTAAGAGTTGACCTAATCGTCGAGATAGTTTGGTCCTGATTTGATCAGGGGTTGGGCTTAGTCAATTTCTGATTTGATTAGGATTTTATTGAGCCTAATTAAGCCTAATTAAGTTGGGTTTAAATTAGTCTAATTGGACCTAACTTATTTGGTTCAATTAGGTTGGTTTAAATAATTAAACCACCTTGACCCAATCTCCATGCACCACCTCACTTCCATTGCACCCATTTGGATTCATGAGAAGGAACTTCTCATAAATTTTTTCCTCACGCCAAGCCCTCTCCATGCCCCACTTTAATGTGCCAAATGGATGGATAAGGATGATTGGTTGGCCATTCAAATTCAAAATAAAGTTTGAATTTGAATGGGTAATCAATCTTTACACCTTATCCCTTTTTTTACACCCTATTTATTACATGAGAAAAGGTTTCTCATAAAATCACTCCATGCATAATTTAAGCCACGCCTCACACCTTTAGTGGATAAAGGATGAGTTAGTGTCCATTTGAATTCAAAATTTGATTTGAATTCAAATGTGTAATTACTCATCTTTATCCTTTCTTTTGGATAAGATGTTTGACGTTGTTGTAAAAGGAGGAGAAGAGTGGGGCGTGCAAGAAGAAGTTTTTTGGAGAAAAATTTTGGGGTGTGAGAAGTATTGTGCGTGAGAAAGAAGTCCATATCCTTCCAAGAGAAAAAGAAAGAAAAGAAAGAAAAGTGGATGCAAGATTTCTGGTGAGTTCCCTAGAGTTTTAGCCTGGGGTTCAAAAAGTGAGAAAGTGAGCTACGAGTGTCGTGAGCCCACAAAATCTCAGGAGATCTTTTGTAGGAACCAGATCTAGGGTTTCAGGGTTAGATCTTAAAATTTTTTCAAGATCATACAGCGGAAGACTAAAATAAATCAAAATTGTTGGTGCAAAAATCTGCCTGCCCGGAGAAGCTGGAGTTGGGGAAGCCGCGGTCGCCGTCGGGACCTGCAAAGGAAGTCTAAACCGGAGGTGGGGTTGCTCCGGCAAGATCCTCCGACGCTCAAGTCAGTTCTCTGCCTCAACAAGAATGGAGTGCTCGAACGGAGAATTTAGCAGAGTTTTTGGGATAAGGCAAAAGAGCTTAAAGAATAACGTATCTGAGTCCCCCTTTTATAGGCGGGGGAGGCAACGGACTGATGGCGACGTTTGTAACCGCCTGGTAGTGGGCCGCCCATGGTCAGGGGAATTGATTGCGAAATATAATGGAGCAGATACGTGGGCATCACCTCGACCCGCCACGTGGAGTCTGTTATGAGGGGTGGAGCAGCATCCGTCGTCAGGAGAATCGCATGGTATCTGTCGCAGGAGGTGGAGCAGGTTTGTGGCCGTCACTGTGGCTTGCCAGGGGATAGTGGAGCTGTGCGGAGTCCGCCACAGGAAGTGGAGCAGGGCGGCTATGGCCACTCGGCTTGTCAGGGAATGATGGTACTGCACGGAGTCTGCCACAGGAAGTAGAGCAGGGTCGTGGCCATTTTGAGGGCCTGTCAGAGGCGCGATCTGTCGATTGGAGCTCGGTAACGGCGGAGCCCGGTTTCTGTAGGAGTCCTGACGGAGCAGCAGTTGATACCGAGAGCGGAGCCCGGCTCCCGTGGGAGTCCGGGCGGAGCTGCACTGATGTCGACAGTGGAGCTCGGCTCCCGTAGGAGTCCGGGCGGAGCTGCACTTGCTGATGGCGGTGGAGCCGGCTCCCGTAGGAGTCCGGGCGGAGCTGCACTTGCTGATGGCGGTGGAGCCCGCTCCCGTAGGAGTCCGGGCGGAGCTGCACTGCAAACAAAGTTAAGGGTGAAATCCGGCTCTGATAGGAGTCGGATTGAGCTTACCAGTCGTTGATACTGAGAGCGGAGCCCGCCCCCGTGGGAGTCCGGGCGGAGCTGCGCTGATGTCGACAGTGGAGCTCGGCTCCCGTAGGAGTCCGGGCGGAGCTGCACTTGCTGATGGCGGTGGAGCCCGGCTCCCGTAGGAGTCCGGGCTGAGCTGCACTTGCTGATGGCGGTGGAGCCCGGCTCCAGTAGGAGTCTGAGCTGAGCTGCACTTGTTGATGGCGGTGGAGCCCGGCTCCCATAGGAGTCCGGGCTGAGCTGCACTTGCTGATGGCGGTGGAGCCCGGCTCCCGTAGGAGTCCAGGCGGAGCTCCGCTGATGTCGACAGTGGAGCCCGGCTCCGTAGGAGTCCGAGCTGAGCTGCACTTGTTGATGGCGGTGGAGCCCGGCTCCCATAGGAGTCCGGGTGGAGCTGCACTTGCTGATGGCGGTGGAGCCCAGCTCCCGTAGGAGTCCGGGCGGAGCTGCACTGCAAACAAAGTTAAGGGTGAAATCCGGCTCTGATAGGAGTCCGGATTGAGCTTACCAGCCGTTGATACTGAGAGCGGAGCCTGGCTCCCGTGGGAGTCTGGGCGGAGCTGCGCTGATGTCGACAGTGGAGCTCGGCTCCCGTAGGAGTCCGGGCGGAGCTGCACTTGCTGATGGCGGTGGAGCCCGGCTCCCGTAGGAGTCCGGGCTGAGCTGCACTTGCTAATGGCGGTGGAGCCCGGCTCCCATAGGAGTCCAGGCGGAGCTGCACTTGTCGATGGCGGTTCTGCCGTGGGTTCCGGCTGTGGGTATTTTATACCCAACACCAGTCCCCCTACATCCGAGTTTTGAATTTCAAACAAAGGAAGTACACAGAAGTACAGCCGGAACTGTCCCTTCGAATCCCGCGCCCTGCCGCTCCCAGATATTTTGGCATTAAATGAGCGCGTGCCGGAGTCTTTTCGAATTGGGGCAGTACGAGAGGATGCTTCGAAGACCCCGCAGGTACGCTGGCCTAGGTACGGTACAATTATGACCCTGCCAACCGCCAGCCGCCTTCAGCCGTCTGCCACGGGGAGTGGGACACGCATCGGATGCAGACTGGCCTGGGGGGATTCGAGATCATTATGGCGTCGGATCCCAGGGCCTATTTAAACCCGTCCTCCCCCCTTCAGGCGCCCCACTCCGCTTCTGATTTCTTGCTGGCGTCTGTCATCTCCCCGAGAGTCCGCTCTAGCGAACGCCCTCTCGAGCCGTAGGCGCCTTCCGCTTCTCGCTCCCCAGGCCCCCAGAGCAAGATAGGTTAGTGCCCACCTTCTTCTTCTTACCGCCTAGGGTCCTCTCCTCCTTTCACTTCTTTTGTGCCTTCTCCTGAGTTGACCTCCGACGTCTCCCTCCCTTCTCGTCTTGCTTTTCTTCTCGTAATGAGCTGGTCTTTGACGTTTGCATTTCCCGATGGCAGCGCCCCGCCGAAGCACTCCCCTTGCCCCTGGGGGTCCCGCTGAAGTCGACTATCCAACGGCTCAAAAAGGAGGTCCTCCACCTGACGAAGAAGTTGAAAAAGTCAGAGGACGAGCTCCGCAAGTCGAAAAAATGCTATTCCGAGGCCGCCGCTGAGGCCGCCCACTTCAGGAGTCTCCAAGTGAAGGCAATCATGGACTACAGCCGGAGGAAGGCAAACTTCGCAAAGGAGCTCGAGGAATGCACGAAGAGCGCCAGCGACCGAACTTGGACTCAAGAAGCCAGGATCAGCGCCCTTAAGGTGGAGCTGGCAGCTGCGAAGAGGAGGATCGGCCAGCTGGAGGGGAACTCATCCCGGCTCACAGCACGGGATGAGCAGATATGGTCACAAAAGGTTTTCGACCTCCAGAAGCAGCTCCAAGATGCTGAGGTGGGCCACGATGTGCAGCGGGCCAGCTGGCGCCGACAGGTAGAAGAGTACAAAGGGAGATTCCGTCAAGCGGCGGACGAGGTCGTTCGTCTCCAGAGGCAGTTGGTCACTAGGGCGCAGCTTGCTAACGCCCAAGATACCGAAGAGCTCCAAGCCCTGAGAGGCACTGTCGAAGGGATTTCTATCTCCCTTGGGGAGAAGACAGCCGAGCTGCAACAAGTAAAAATCCAACTGGGGCTTGAGCGGAAGGCCGTCGCAGACGCAGAGGCGGAGTCTGAAGTTTTGCGAAAGTGGCATCGGGAAGCGGAGGCTGAGACCGGCGACTTCGTCAGGCTCTCCAGGATATGCTGCAAAAGAAGGAAGAACTAGAGGAAACAGTGGGTAGCCTGAGGCAGTCCTGGTTGGGGGATGGAGGTGATCACCCTAGGTTAGAGGGAGCAGGACCTCCTTAGAGTTCTTTTGTAGTCACCCCCTATTTGTAGCTGCCCCCCCTTTTCTTTTTTTTTTTTTTTTTTTTTTTTTGGTCGTTTTGTCCCTCTTTCTCTGGCCGTCTTGGCCCTGTAGTACATATATCGGAAATGAGGAAAAAGCACTTCGTGTTACCTTGTCTGCGCGTAGCACCGACATTGTCGTTCGTTGACCCTTTCTCGTTGTTTGGCCTGTTCGGCTTAGAGGTCGTCGTGGGAAGGGGCTCTTCCCTTCCATCCGACCTCGTCATGTGGCCAAGTCTCGCCACCATTTTTAACCCTTGCCGGCGAAGTAGCGGATGGAGCCCGGCTTTCTTAGGAGCCCGGGCGAAGTCTTTCTTGGCGGCGGAACCCGGTTCCCGTAGGAGTCCGGGCGGAGCTTTCCTGGCGGCGGAACCCGCTCCCGTAGGAGTCCGGGCGAAGCTTACCTTGGTGGCGAAACCCGGGTCCCGTAGGAGTCCGGGCGGAGCTTACCTTGGCGGCGGAACCTGGCTCCCGTAGGAGTCCGGGCGAAGCTTACCTTGGCGGCGGAGCCCGGCTCCCGTAGGAGTCCGGGCGGAGCTTCCCTGGCGGTGAAACCCAGCTCCCGTAGGAGTCCGGGCGAAGCTTACCTTGGCGGCGGAGCCCGGCTCCCGTAGGAGTCCGGGCGGAGCTTCCCTGGCGGCGAAACCCGGCTCCCGTAGGAGTCCGGGCGAAGCTTACCTTGGTGGCGGAACCCGGCTCCCGTAGGAGTCTGGGCGAGCTTACCTTGGCGCGGAACCCGGCTCCCGTAGGAGTCCGGGCGAAGCTTCCCTGGCGGCGGAACCGGCTCCCGTAGGAGTCCGGGCGGAGCTTTCCTTTGTCGGGAAACCCGGCTTCCGTAGGAGTCCGGGCGGAGCTTACCTTCCACTTTGCTCTTGTCAGGACGAGGCTCTCCCTTGTTCCTGTCAGGGCCGTGGGGGCACGTTAGGGCATTGTAAGACCTCTCCCCCCATCCGGTCTAAAAGAACCGGGCCTTCGACTTTGCTCAAGTTAGGGCGAGGTTCTCCTCCTGTCCCTAACAGGGCTGTGGGGGCACGTTAGGGCGTTGTAAGGCCTCTCCCCCATCCGGTTAAAAGAACCGGGCCTTCGACTTTGCTCAAGTTAGGGCGAGGTTCTCCTCCTGTCCCTAACAGGGCTGTGGGGGCACATTAGGGCGTTGTAAGGCCTCTCCCCCCATCCGGTCTAAAAGAACCGGGCCTTTGACTTTGCTCAAGTTAGGGCGAGGTTCTCCTCCTGTCCCTAACAGGGCTGTGGGGGCACATTAGGGCGTTGTAAGGCCTCTCCCCCCATCCGGTCTAAAAGAACCGGGCCTTTGACTTTGCTCATGTCAGGATGAGATTCTCCTCTTGTTCCCGACATGGCCGTTGTTTTTGGAGGGGTCATACCCAGTCATAATACATCCGTGTTAAGTAGGAGGAGCGCGTTAGCTAGAAAGAAAAGTAGATTCAAAATGAAATAGTAAGCAATACATTTACGGTTCTCCCGCTCCTCTTGAGGTCCTCCGGTGATGGAGTCGATGGTCCCGATAGGAGGCCGGTCCCCGGGCTGCTCCTCCCTTTTCTGCGGTTCGGGCGGTGGGAGGGCTCTTGGCCGGTCTCCTCTACCCTCAGGCCGACGGCGGATGAATCTGTCGAGCCGACCTCATCGGATGAGCTCCTCGATCTCGTCCTGGAGCTGGATGCACTCTTCGGTGTCGTGGCCGTGGTCGCGGTGGTAGAGGCAGAACTTGTTGGGGTTGCGCTTCCCGGGGTGCGTGCGCATCCTCTCCGGCCTAGGGAGCAGCTCCCTGACCTCCATCAGTACCTGGGCCTTCGAGGCGTTGAGGGGGGCGTAGTTGCGGAACTTCCTGCGGGGAACCCCGCCGAAACCTGTTGTCCGGGCTCCTCTGCCTGCATGCCCGGGGGGGAGTATGGGCGCGCTTATGCCCAGGAGGGGATGGGAGCGAGGCCGGGCTTCCTTTGGCCTCTTCTCAACTGCGAGCTTACCAGAATTTCCCGCCTGGCGCTCCCTCGCAGTCTCTTCATCTTTCATTTTGAAGGCCTCTTCCGCTCGGGCGTATCCTTCGCCCGAGCCAGCAGATCAGCAAAATCCCTGGGGTACTTCTTCTCCAGGGAGTATAAGAGGTCATTCTTTTGAAGGCCACCTTTCAGGGCAGCCATGGCAACCGACTGGTCCAAGTTCCGGACTTCCAACGCCGCGATGTTAAAGCGGTTGATGTAGGCCGTATGGACTCCCCTTCCCTCTGCTTGATGTTGATGAGGGACTCCGAACCTTTTCGGGGACGTCGGCTGCTGACAAAATGGGCCACGAATTGGTGGCTCATTTGATCAAAGGAGAATACGGTACCCGACTTCAGAGCTGAGTACCAGTTTCTTGCTGCTCCCTTCAAAGTAGACGGGAAAGCCCGGCACAAGATGGCGTCACGGGCACCGTGGAGCAGCATCATCGTTCGAAAGGCTCCAGATGATCGATCGGGTCCGACGTCCCGTGTAGCTTTCGAACTGAGGAAGCTTGAAATTCGTGGGATCGGTTCCTGCATAATCATTTGGGAGAAGGGAGGGTCAGTGCAGATATCCTCACCGTAAGCGGGAGGCCATGGCGGAGTTCTTCGATCCCCGGTTCATCTCCTGGAGCCTCCGGTCCAGGAAATCCTCTCGACTTCGAGTCTCGAGGGTCCTTTGGCAGAATGGGGGCAGGGATCTCCCAGGGGTGGAGTCGTGGTCCGATTGAGGGCTCTCCACCCTTGGATTCGCCTTCCCGGGAAGGACGGGGCGGCTGGCCCACGTGGCCCGCCCCACCGCCGGGTTCTGGCATTCCGGAGATGCCCCTTCCGGATGCGCCGACGCCTGCGGCGGCTGCTGCTGCATTGCCTGTACGGCCTCGACGAGGCCTTTGACCTGCTGCGCCAGCAAGTCAAACTGCTCCGGCCGACCGCCGTCGCCGGAGGGGGAGGAGGAGCTGGCTGAGAAACGGGAGGGGAGGCCGGAGCCTGAGATCTGGCCGCGGAGGCCGTGGACCGCCGGGTGGACGCCCTGCGCGGAGGCATCGGGTGTCGATCTCGCGGGGGAGGATTAGGAGTAGATGATGGAGAGATGGCCGGAGACGGCTCCGTTGAGCGCTCCTTCAAGAACAAGGGTGCTGCGAAGACACAGACCCTTCCTCTAGCGCCAATCCTGTTGGTGCAAAAATCTGCCTGCACCGGAGAAGCTGGAGTTGGAGAAGCCGCGGTCACCGCCGGGACCTGCAAAGGAAGTCTAAACCGGAGGTGGGGTTGCTCCGGCAAGACCCTCCGACGCTCAAGTCAGTTCTCTGCCTCAACAAGAATGGAGTGCTCGAACGGAGAATTTAGTAGAGTTTTTGGGATAAGGCAAAAGAGCTTAAAGAATAACGTATCTGAGTCCCCCTTTTATAGGCGGGGGAGGCAACGGACTGATGGCGACGTTTGTAACCGCCTGGTAGTGGGCCCCCATGGTCAGGGGAATTGATTGCGAAATATAATGGAGCAGATACGTGGGCATCACCTCGACCCGCCACGTGGAGTCTGTTATGAGGGGTGGAGCAGCGTCCGTCGTCAGGAGAATCGCATGGTATCCGTCGCAAGAGGTGGAGCAGGTTCGTGGCCGTCACTGTGGCTTGCCAGGGGATAGTGGAGCTGTGCGGAGTCCGCCACAGGAAGTGGAGCAGGGCGGCTATGGCCACCGCGGCTTGTCAGGGAATGATGGTACTGCGCGGAGTCCGCCACAGGAAGTGGAGCAGGGTCGTGGCCATTTTGAGGGCCTGTCAGGAGGCGCGGATCTGTCGATTGGAGCTCGGTAACGGTCGGAGCCCGATTTCTGTAGGAGTCCTGACAGAGCAGTAGTTGATACCGAGAGCGGAGCCCGGCTCCCGTGGGAGTCCGGGCGGAGCTGCGCTGATGTCGACAGTGGAGCTCGGCTCCCGTAGGAGTCCGGGCGGAGCTGCACTTGCTGATGGCGGTGGAGCCCGGCTCCCGTAGGAGTCCGGGTGGAGCTGCACTTGCTGATGGCGGTGGAGCCCGGCTCCCGTGGGAGTCCGGGCGGAGCTGCACTGCAAACAAAGTTAAGGGTGAAATCCGGCTCTGATAGGAGTCCGGATTGAGCTTACCAGCCGTTGATACTGAGAGCGGAGCTCGGCTCCCGTGGGAGTCCGGGCGGAGCTGCGCTGATGTCGACAGTGGAGCTCGGCTCCCGTAGGAGTCCGGGCGGAGCTGCACTTGCTGATGGCGGTGGAGCCCGGCTCCCGTAGGAGTCCGGGCTGAGCTGCACTTGCTGATGGCGTGGAGCCCGGCTCCAGTAGGAGTCCGGGCTGAGCTGCACTTGTTGATGGCGGTGGAGCCCGGCTCCCGTAGGAGTCCGGGCTGAGCTGCACTTGCTGATGGCGGTGGAGCCCGGCTCCCGTAGGAGTCCGGGCGGAGCTGCGCTGATGTCGACAGTGGAGCCCGGCTCCCGTAGGAGTCCGGGCTGAGCTGCACTTGTTGATGGCGGTGGAGCCCGGCTCCCGTAGGAGTCCGGGCGGAGCTGCACTTGTTGATGGCGGTGGAGCCTGGCTCCCGTAGGAGTCCGGGCGGAGCTGCACTGCAAACAAAGTTAAGGGTGAAATCCGGCTCTGATAGGAGTCCGGATTGAGCTTGCCAGTCGTTGATACTGAGAGCGGAGCCTGGCTCCCGTGGGAGTCCGGGCGGAGCTGCGCTGATGTCGACAGTGGAGCTCGGCTCCCGTAGGAGTCGGGCGGAGCTGCACTTGCTGATGGCGGTGGAGCCCGGCTCCCGTAGGAGTCCGAGCTGAGCTGCACTTGCTAATGGCGGTGGAGCCCGGCTCCCGTAGGAGTCCGGGCGGAGCTGCACTTGCGATGGCGGTTCCGCCGTGGGTTCCGGCTGTGGGTATTTTATACCCAACAAAAATTATTTTCTAAAATTAGAGAATCTCTAGATCTAAGATTCTATTACATGATTATTACATAGCATTAAATCAAAAATTAAAATATATAAATATAGTATGAACTACATGTTGATCATATCAACATGTTTCTATACTACATCTAATGTATGTATTAAATAATAGATCAGATCTATTACCTTGCAAGTTAGACATTCTAATCTCACTGATCTGGGTTTGAGGATGATGTTGCAAGCTGCACATGCATCCGACCTCTAGGAGTCATCCACACGAGCCCACGAATCTCGATCAGAAGTCCTGCTTCAGGAAATCAGCACAGTATGCTAGTACTGTGCTGATCCTTCTTTGATGGTTGATCAGGTGCCTCCTTCTTCTTGATTTGGACTCTTCCAAAGATGAAAAGTAGAAGGAGGAGTTTTAGATCTGAGACCTCTCAGAAAACTCAAGATGGAGGGAGGAAAGATATGAAAACAAACAACCCTAGAAGAAGACCCTCTTCTTCTTCTCATTTCTCTCTCTAAACACCCTAACTTGTGTCTTTTATATCTCCATGGCCCAAAGGTTTTTCTTTCTGATTTATGGATAGCTCAAAGGTCTCTCAAATCTCTATCTTCTTCAAAAATTTCATGAAGAAACTCATTTTATATAGAGAGATATGATAGAGTCCTTGTCTAGGTCAAATACCTAGTCAAGACTTATCCAAACATGGCAAGTTAAGGGGCGCCCAACTCTTGAGCACCTCCTCCTTATTTTCATGCATGGATCACTAGCAAAGGGTGTATAATGTGTACCCTAAAAGCCACAAAAATTCTAAAAAAAAATTGGATAGATTCGGTGCAAAATTCAAAGAGTTTTGGATTTCTAAAACTCTATCTCATAGAATTCGAAATCCAAACTTATTCCTTTTTTATTTGATCCAAACCACCTTCCATGTAAGAAAAAAGAGAGGAGACCTTTTGTAAACATGGGAGAGACCTGGGAGAGGGCTTTTGTCACACAAAATAAGAGTAGATTGGCGTTGAATGAGAGAGAGGGCGTGGGGAAGGCTTATATGGCGCAAGGTGGAATCCTAGTCTTACTAGGATTCTATCTTATGACTTATTTTAATTTGGTTTCTCAAACCAAATCAAATCAAAATTAGATCAACCCAATTAAAATAGATCTTAATCTAATTAAAAACCTAATTTAATCAGATTAAATTAGATTTAAATCTGATTTAATTTTCTAATCAAATTAGAAATTAGATTGACCAAAGTCCTAGTTGAACTAGGACTAGTTTTTCCTTGCACTTGGCTTATCCAATTAACCAATTGGACTTGAACCAATCAAGTCCAAACCAAATCTAGTTAAATTATATTTAATTAGACTTAATCTCAGCCCATTGGCTTAATCAAATTAAGCCAATTATCAATCGAATTGCTAATCGATCCTCCTGCAACACTTGCACTAGGTTAAATGTCAATCGTATTGATCATTTAACCCTAGAATGATTCTTAATCGTTGATCAACCATCCGATTGAATCATGAACTCTAATGTGTGTGACCTCATAGGTCCAACCTAAGCTGGTAGCACAGAAATAAATTCCTGTACCAATCGAAGTAACCATCTAGCAATGGTACCCGATGATCGGATAGGTCGAATGTGTAGAACAACATCCTTAGAACCCATGCGGATATAGTTTTCATATAATTCATCCCCTTGACCAAAATGATCATAGGACACCCCAGAGTTGAACTGTCAACTCTGATCAGGTTGTCCACATTGTATTTCAAAATATCAAATCCATCTGATGGATTACCCTGGCCAAGGTTTTGCTAAATTAAAATGCAGCGACTCATTCTTCTCCAACTCATGGAGTGGTCAATCCCATCTCGATCACACTATGACTTTGCAAGTACTTGACTGTGCCTAGAAGCCTTCCATCCTGAATTAGAAATTTAGTTAGTCCAGTACCAAAGCACAGTGAGTTGCTTGTAAGTCACTGAGGCGATCTCAAGTCTAAAGGACACTTATACCTATATCCCATCAGAGACATTCTCGACAGCAGAATACTCTGGAGTTGGTCACGTTGAATGATGATGTACCAGTATATCTCACCTGTATGCCATACCAGTGTCTCCACACTCTTTGGTTAAGAGGACAACCAACCCATATGGCCTACAGTGACCTATGCTCGATAGAAACTGTCGTCCTTATTAGCAGCCTATCATTTGGTCGTGAACTGTTTTAAGGACTAATCGATAAATTCTCTCTTTATCGAATCTAAATAGTCCTAAGGATTTCATCATAACAACGGAGTTCATTAGAAGATGAAAGCTTATGATGAAAATGTCAAATATATTTTATTTATTAACAAATCAATTACAATACTTGGTTGCTCAACCGTCAACAGCTTGATGATTGGCTTTTTGGGACACATTTCCCAACAACTCCCACTTGTCCTAAAGCCACTCAGCACAGTATCTAATACCCATCTTCGACCTGTGGTTGTCGAACTCTTTTATCGTCAGGACTTTAGTGAAGGGGTCGGCTAGGTTCTCCTTTCCGTCGATCTTCTGAAGGTCGACGTCACCTCGATCCACGATCTCTCAGACTAGGTGGAAGCGGCGCAAGATGTGCTTCATCCGCTGATGTGCTTTGGGTTCCTTCGTCTGAGCTATGGCACCAGTGCTGTCGCAGTAGAGCAGGACCGGACCATCGAGGGAGGGTGCTACTCCGAGCTCGTTGATGAATTTCCTCAGCCACACAGCTTCCTTCGCGGCATCCGATGCTGCGATGTACTTCGCTTCACAAATAGAGTCTGCCACGTATGTTGCTTTGAACTCTTCTAGCAGATGGCTCCACCATTCAGAGTAAAGATATAACCCGACATGCTCCTGCTGTCATCATGGTCAGATTGGAAGCTAGAATCTGTGAACCCCACAAGTTTCAGATCTGACTCGCCATAAACCAACCATTGGTCCTTAGTATTTCTCAAATACTTAAGGATGGCTTTAACCACTTTCCAGTGATTTTTTCTAAGATCAGATTGGTATCTACTCACTACTCCTAGTGAGTATGCCACATCTCATCTTGTACATATCATGACATATATAATAGATCCCACGGTTGAAGCATATGGGACTCTACTCATATGCTCTCTCTCTTCTGAAGTTGTCGGACAATCCTTCTTAGAGAGAGAAATTCCTTGGCCTATCAGTAGATAGTCCTTCTTGAAATTATCTATGCTGAATCTCTTCAGCACAGTGTCTATGTACATGGACTGGGATAACCCAAGTATCTTTTTAGATCTATCCCTATAGATCTTCATCCCTAGGATGTAGGATGCTTCACCCAAGTCCTTCATGGAGAACTGTGATGACAACTAAACTTTTATTCCCTGTAGTGCGGGGATGTCATTCCGATTAAGAGAATGTCATCTACGTACAAGACAAGGAATACCACAACTAGACCATTTGCCCATTTATAGATGCAGGGCTCTTCTGTTGGAAAATATGTCCCAAAAGCCAATCGTCAAGCTGTTGACGGTTGAGCAATCAAGTATTGTAATTGATTTGTTAATAAATAAAATATATTTAGGATCTTCATCATAAGCTTTCATCTTCTAATGAACTCCATTGTTATGATGAAGTCCTTAGGACTATTTAGATTCGATAAAGAGAAGATTTATCGATTAGTCCTTAAAACAGTTCACGACCAAATGATAGGCTGTTAATAAGGACGACAGCTTCTATCGAGCATAGGTCACTGTAGGCCATATGGGTTGGTTGTCCTCTTAATCAAAGAGTGTGGAGACACTGGTATGGCATACAGGTGAGATGTACTGGTACATCATTATTGAACGTGACCAACTCCAGAGTATTCTGCTGTCGAGAATGTCTCTGATGGGATATAGGTATAAGTGTCCCATAGACTTAAGATCGCCTCAGTGACTTGCAAGCAACTCACTGTGCTTTGGTACTGGACTAACTGAATTTTTAATTCAGAGATGGAAGGCTTCTGGGCACAGTCAAGTACTTACGAAGTCAGAGTGTGATCGAGATGGGATTGACCACTCCAAGAGTTGGAGAAGAATGAGTCACTGTATTTCAATTTAGCAAAATCTTGGTCAGGGTAATCCATCAGATGGATTTGATATTTTGAAATACAATGTGGACAACCTGATCAGAGTTGATAGTTGAACTCTGGGGTATCCTATGATCATTTTGGTCAAGGGGATGAATTATATGAAAACTATATCCGCATGAGTTCTAAGGATGTTGTTCTACACATTCGACCTATCCGGTCGTCGGGTACCATTGCTAGATGGTCACTTCGATTGGTATAAAAATTTATTCTTATGCTACCGGCTTAGGTTCGGACCTATGAGGTCACACACATTAGAGTTCATGATCCGATCGGATGGTTGATCAACGATTAAGAATCATTCTAGGGTTAAATGATCAATACGATTGACATTTAACCTAGTGCAAGTGTTGCAGGAGGATCGATTAGCAATTCGATTACTAATTGGCTTAATTTGATTAAGCCAATGGGTTGAGATTAAGTTTATTAAATATTATTTAATTAGATTTGATTTGGGCTTGATTGGATCAAGTCCAATTGTTTATTGGATAAGCCAAGTGCAAGAAAAAACTAGTCCTAGTTCAACTAGGACTTGGGTCAATCTAATTTTTAATTTGATTAGAAAATTAAATTAGATTTAAATCTAATTTAATCTGATTAAATTAGATTCTTAATTGGGTTAAGACCTAATGTTGATCTAATTTTAGTTTGATTTGGTTTGAGAAACCAAATTAAAACAAGTCATAGGATAGAATCCTAGTAAGACTAGGATTCCACCTTGCACCACATAAGCCTTCCCCACACCCTCTCTCTCATTCAACGCCAATCTCCTCTTATTTTGTGTGACAAAAGCCCTCTCCCAGGTCTCTCCCATGTTCACAAAAGGTCTCCTCTCTTCTTTCTTATATGGAAGGTGATTTGAATCAAATAAAAAAGGAATAAGTTTGGATTTCAAATTCTATGAGATAGAGTTTTAGAAATCCAAAACTCTTTCAATTTTACACCGAATTTATCTAAATTTTTTTTGGAATTTTTATGGCTTTTAGGGTACATATTGTGTACCCTTTGTTAATAATCCATACATGAAAATAAGGAGGAGGTTCTCAAGAGTTGGGCACCCCTTATCTTGCCATGTTTGGATAAGCCTTGACTAGGTATTTGACCTAGACAAGGACTCTATCATATCTCTCTGTATAAAATGAGTTTTTTATGAAATTTTTGGAGAAGACAAATATTTGAGATTTCTTTGGGCCATACAAAAATCAAAGAGAAAGACCTTTGGGTCTTGGAGATATAAAAGACACAAGTTAGGGTTCTAGAGAGAGAAACGAGAAGAAGAAGAGGGTCTTCTTCTAGGGTTGTTTGTTTTCATATCTTTCCTCCCTCCATCTTGAGTTTTCTGAGAAGTCTCAGATCTGAAACTTCTCCTTTTACTTTTCATCTTTGAAAGAGTCCAAATCAAGAAGAAGAAGGACCTGATCAACCATCAAAGAAGGATCAGCGCAGTACTAGCATACTGTGCTGATTTCCTGAAGCAGGACTTCTGATCGAGATTCGTGGGCTCGTGTGGATGACTCCTAGAGGCGGATGCATGTGCAGCTTACAACATCATCCTCAAGCCCGGATCAGCAAGGTTAGAACGTCTAACTTGCAAGGTAATAGATCTGATCTATTGTTTAATACATACATTAGATGTAGTATAGAAACATATTGATATGATCAACATATAGTTCATGCTATATTTATATATTTTAATTTTTGATTTAATGCTATGTAATAATCATGTAATAGATCTTAGATCTAGGAATTCTCTAATTTTAAAAAATAATTTTGATTTATTTTAGTCTTCCGCTGTATGATCTTGAAAAAGTTTCAAGATCTAACCCTGAAATCCTAGATCTGGTTCCTACAATTGGTATCAGAGCCTAGGTTCTTTATTACATGATTATTTATACATGCTTAGATTATTTTTTAGATTTGATCTAATTTATAATCTAATTATTAAATCTAAAATTAAAATTTTAGATCAATCACGAACTGCAAGGTTGTCCTGCTGTAAGGTTTACCCCTTACAGTGCAAAGGTTGTCCTAGTTTGTGTAGATCTATCTTTAATCATTAATTTGTTAGATATGATCTAGATTAAATTTATGATTTATTAGATTTAAAATATGTTTAAATCTGAAATAAAATCTCTTTGTTAATAATTTTTGTGCAAAGAAATTGTTTAAAGTTGAAACTGTTTCAATTACATGAACCTGTTTAGATTAGATCTAAAGTAGTTTCATATTTATTTCACTTGTATCTTGATTATGAATCAAACATGCAATATGGTTGGTAGAATCATATTGTAAATTATTTTTCAAATATGAAAATTATTTTTTGAAAAGTCGAGCCCAACCCTCAGCCCAAAACTTAATTAAGAATTAAGTTGTTTGATTAGGTTCTAGGATTGTAATTGAAGAACCTAAGACACAAATCATAACACATTGGGTTAATGGGTTAGTGGGAATTAGGTCCATTAATTGGGTTAGACCTATGGTTAGATTAAAGATGGACTTAATTAGAGAATTGACTAAATCTAATCAATTGTTGTCTTAGATTAAGATATGGATTCTCTAGATCAATTACAATAGTTATAGTTGGTCAAGTCCATGTCTTTAATGAGAACCAAATGGACTTGATTCTTGGCTAAGCGGTCTAGCACGACTGTTAGGTTGATCTAATCGAAACTAATTAAACCAGTTGGTGTCTAAGATAAACCAGACCGGTGATTTTTAATTGGGTGCCCGCTTACCTGGCCATTTCTGATGGTGTCTAAGGCAAGCTTTGGCAGACCCTCCCACTGATCGAACTTACCTGGCCTCTTGGTGAGATTATGTTTTGATCGGATCACTTGACTATTCGAGCTGACCCATGTCAGCTAGGTAAATCAGTGTGACTGATTTAGGTGCTCCTAGACTAGCCCTTTTAATGGTCTCCCTTAAGCTGACTTGGTGAAGCCAGTGGGAGGATCATGATAAGCTGGTTCATCTGACCTCATCTTCTATATTATTTAAATCCTCTAAAATTATTAGGTCCTTAAAATGATAAAGTTATGGAGATAACTGAGTCATAGCCTCCCATTAAGGTGTTTGATAATGAGTCCATTAACTCAATAATCATTGCAGACCCAAAGGCCTGGTGCTTGTTGACTAATGGAATTATCACTCATCATATGATGACTTGGAAGTGTCTCTCTAATGGTGGTTAGGTGAGCCATCCAAAGTTGGACTTAATCATTCATTGGTTAGATACACCAAGTATGATCATGTTAATGGTTGGACCTAACTGGATCCTTACAGTGGAGACCAAAGCCTACTGATTAGGTTTCTGGGGCAAAATTAAAATTACTAAAAATTATTTAGAGAAATAATTGGTTATGAACCTACCCTTAGATGCACGTGGGTTGGCCAACCAAAGTTGGGCTTGTGTGCAGTCTAAGTAGATTCTAGTACCCACTAAGGAATTAGGGTAATTCCTCGAATTGGAGGTAGAGGCTACCAATTCAAATAAAATAGTGGGAGAAACCTTTTGATTAAAGTTCAAATCTTTAGGTTTAATGAATCAATTACTAATTAGGTTATGGTTCTCCTTTGTGCAAATATGGCCACTTCCCTATCGCTCCGATCATTGTTGGACAATGATAAGTTGGTGGGACCCAAATTCGATAGCTGGTATCGAAAGTTGAAGATAGTCCTGGAGCATGAATGGATCTTATATATGATAATGGATCATGCACCTGAGGAGCCAGCTACCAATGCACGTGGAACAGTCAGAGACACTTACCAGAAGTGGCTCAGTGACCGGACCACGGTGCGCTGTATCATGCTGGCTGCCATGAGCGACGAGTTCAGTCGTAGATTCAAGACGGCTCAGCCAAAGGACATGCTTCAAGTGTTGGATGATGCCTTTGGCACACCCGATGACGTGGAGAGGCACAAGACCAGTTGTGCCATCTTCAATGCCAAAATACGGGATGGTACCTCTGTCACTGATCATGTATTGTACATGATCGAGCTGATGGAATGATTGAGCAAGCTCGGCTTTCCCTTGCATGAGCAGCTTGGGAAAGATGCAATACTAAACTCGCTGTCCAAGTCTTATCTCCCATTCCTCACTCATTATAGAATGACAAAGCCTGAAGTAAACTACCATGGGTTACTGGGGTTGCTTCAGAACTATAAGAAGGATCACTAACTTCACAAGGAGTCGGTGAACTCAGTGGGAGGTTCGTCTTCTGGTTCTCGACCCTTTGAGAAAGGAAGAAGAACAAGAAGAAGAAAATTAAGAAGGTGCAAATTCAGGCTGGGACATCTGTGCAGAGCCAGACCAAAAAGATCAAGCCTGATAAGAGTCTATTCTACTGGCAAGCACCCTAGATTAGATATTGTGTCAGATATCTACTTATGGCACTGTAGGCTAGGTCATATAAACAAGAACAGAATAAACAGGTTGACTCAAGAGGGAATCCTCGAAGTCAGTGATTGTGAATCACTTCCAACCTGTGAGTCCTGTCTTCTTGATAAAATGACCAAGTCACTTTTTACTGAAAAAGGTGAAAGAGCTACTGAGCTCTTGGGCCTAGTACATATTGATGTATGCGGGCCCATGAGTACCAGTGCTAGAGGTAGATATTTCTACTTCATAACTTTCACAGATGACCTATCCTGATATGGATATGTCTATCTGATGAAACATAAGTCGGATTCATTTGAAATGTTCAAACGATTCTGAAGTGAAGTAAAAAAATAAACTGGGAAGAGTATTAAAACTCTTCGATCTGATCGAGGAGGAGGATATCTTTCTAGTGAATTTCTCACATATCTAGGAGAGAATGGGATTCTCTCCCAATGGACTCCTCCAGAAACACCACAGCATAATGGTGTGTCTGAAAAGAGGAATCAGACTCTGTTAGACATGGTCCGATCCATGATGGGTTTTGCTAGCTTGCCGATATCCTTCTGGGGATATGCACTCGAATCGACCTGTTATCTGTTAAATAGGGTTTCAAGTAAGTCTGTAATTAAGACTCCATATGAGATATGGACGGGACGTAAGCCAGTACTTTCACACCTTAGGGTCTGGGGGTGCCCGACCTATGTCAAACGATTAGTCACAGACAAATTTGGACCTAGGTCTAACAAATGCTCATTCATAGGGTACCCCAAAGAGACAAAAGGATATTTTTTTTACCATGCTGATGAACAAAAGGTGTTCGTCAGCCTTAAGGCAATTTTTTTTAGAAAAAGAGTTCCTTGGTGAAGGAACCGTTGCCTCTAAGGTTGAACTTGATGAAGTTCAACAGGTAGAAGGACGGACACCAATAGCTGAACCTGAGTCTAATATGATTAGATCATATTTGGAGCCCAATGTACCTACACCATTAAGGCGATCTGATAGAGTACCGCATCAGTCGGACAGATACTATGGTTTCTTGGTCCGGGATGGTGATCCCATCGAACTTGATGAGAATAATGAGGATCCGATCACCTATATGGATGCAATGCAGAGACCTGATTCCAAGAAATGGCTTGAAGCCATGAAATCCAAAATGGAGTCCATGAAGGTCAACGATGTATGGACATTGGTTGACCCACCTGAAGGGGTTAAACCCATTGAGTGTAAATGGGTCTTTAAAAGGAAGAGGGTCGCAGACGGAAAGGTGGAGACCTATAAAGCCCGTCTGGTCGCCAAGGGGTATCGTCAACGTTATGGTATTGACTATGACGAGATGTTTTCCCCTGTGGCAATGCTCAAATCCATTCGGATAATGCTTGCAATAGCTGCCCATCTGGATTATGAGATCTGGCAGATGGATGTAAAGACAGCTTTCCTGAATAGAGAGCTGACCGAAGAGGTGTATATGATACAACCTGAGGGGTTTACATCCACAGATGAGTCCAAGGTGTGCAAGCTTCAGAGATCCATTTATGGACTGAAGCAAGCTTCTCAGAGTTGGAACATGCATTTTGATAAGGTGATCAAAACATATGGCTTCATTAAAAATAGAGAAGAGCCCTGCATCTATAAATGGGCAAATGGTCCAGTTGTGGTATTTCTTGTCTTGTACGTGGATGACATTCTCTTAATCGAGAATGACATCCCCGCACTACAGGAAATAAAAGTTTGGTTGTCATCACAGTTCTCTATGAAGGACTTGGGTGAAGCATCCTACATCCTAGGGATGAAGATCTATAGGGATAGATCTAAAAGGATGCTTGGGTTATCCCATTCCATGTACATAGACACTGTGCTGAAGAGGTTCAGTATGGAGAATTCCAAGAAGGGCTATCTACCGATAGGCCAAGGAATTTCTCTCTCGAAGAAGGATTGTCCGACAACTCCTGAAGAGAGAGAGCATTTGAGTAGAGTTCATATGCTTCAGTCGTGGGATCTATCATGTACGCCATGACATGTACAAGACCAGATGTGGCATACTCACTAGGAGTAGTGAGTAGATACCAATCTGATCCTGGAGAAAATCACTGGAAAGTGATTAAAGCCATCCTTAAGTATTTGAGAAATACTAAGGACCAATGGTTGGTTTATAGCGAGTCAGATCTGAAACTTGTGGGGTTCACAGACTCTAGCTTCCAATCTGACCATGATGACAGCAGGAGCGTGTCGGGTTATATCTTTACTCTGAATAGTGGTGCCATCTGTTGGAAGAGTTCCAAGAAACATACTGTGGCGGACTCTGTTTGTGAAGCGGAGTACATCGCAGCATTGGATGCCGCGAAGGAAGCTATGTGGCTGAGAAAATTCATCAACGAGCTCAGAGTAGCACCCTCCCTCGATGGTCAGTCCTGCTCTACTGCGACAGCACTGGTGCCATAGCTCAGGCGAAGGAACCCAAAGCACATCAGTGGACAAAGCACATCTTGCACCGCTTCCACCTGGTCCGAGAGATCATGGATCGAGGTGACGTCGACCTTCAGAAGATCGACGGAAAGGAGAACCTGACTGACCCCTTCACTAAACTCTGGCGATAAAGGAGTTCGACAACCACAAGTCGAAGATGGGTATTAGATACTGTGCCGAGTGGCTTTAGGACAAGTGAGAGTTGTTGGGAAATATGTCCCAAAAGCCAATCGTCAAGCTGTTGACGATTGAGCAATCAAGTATTGTAATTGATTTGTTAATAAATAAAATATATTTGGCATCTTCATCATAAGCTTTCATCTTCTAATGAACTCTGTTGTTATGATGAAGTCCTTAGGACTATTTAGATTCGATAAAGAGAGGATTTATCGATTAGTCCTTAAAACAGTTCACGACCAAATGATAGGCTGTTAATAAGGACAACAGCTTCTATCGAGCATAGATCGCTGTAGGCCATATGGGTTGGTTGTCCTCTTAACCAAAGAGTGTGGAGATACTGGTATGGCATACAGGTGAGATGTACTGGTACATCATCATGGAACGTGACCAACTCCAGAGTATTCTGCTGTCGAGAATGTCTCTGATGAGATATAGGTATAAGTGTCCCTTAGACTTGAGATCGCCTCAGTGACTTGCAAGCAACTCACTATGCTTTGGTACTGGACTAACTGAATTTCTAATTCAGAGATGGAAGGCTTCTGGGCACAGTAAAGTACTTACGAAGTCAGAGTGTGATCGAGATGGGATTGACCACTCCAAGAGTTGGAGAAGAATGACTCGCTGTATTTCAATTTAGCAAAACCTTGACCAGGGTAATCCATCAGATGGATTTGATATTTTGAAATACAAGTGGACAACCTGATTAGAGTTGACAGTTGAACTCTGGGGTATCCTATGATCATTTTGGTCAAGGGGATGAATTATATGAAAACTATATCCGCATGGGTTCTAAGGATGTTGTTCTACACATTCGACCTATCCGATCATCGGGTACCATTGCTAGATGATCACTTCGATTGGTATAAAAATTTATTTCTATGCTACCAGCTTAGGTTCAGACCTATGAGGTCACACACATTAGAGTTCATGATCCGATCGGATGGTTGATCAACGATTAAGAATCGTTCTAGGGTTAAATGATCAATACGATTGACATTTAACCCTGTGCAAGTGTTGCAGGAGGATCGATTAGCAATTCGATTGCTAATTAGCTTAATTTGATTAAGCCAATGGACTGAGATTAAGTCTAATTAAATATGATTTAATTAGATTTGATTTGGGCTTGATTGGATCAAGTCCAATTGGTTTATTGGATAAGCCAAGTGCAAGAAAAAACTAGTCCTAGTTCAACTAGGACTTGGGTCAATCTAATTTTTAATTTGATTAGAAAATTAAATCAGATTTAAATCTAATTTAATCTGATTAAATTAGGTTTTTAATTGGGTTAAGACCTATTTTAATTGGGTTGATCTAATTTTGGTTTGATTTGGTTTGAGAAATCAAATTAAAACAAGTCATAAGATAGAATCCTAGTAAGACTAGGATTCCACCTTGCACCACATAAGCCTTCCCCATGCCCTCTCTCTCATTCAATGCCAATCTCCTCTTATTTTGTGTGACAAAAGCCCTCTCTCAGGTCTCTCCCATGTTCACAAAAGGTCTCCTCTCTTCTTTCTTACATGGAAGGTGATTTGGATCAAATCAAAAAGGAATAAGTTTGGATTTCGAATTCTATGAGATAGAGTTTTAGAAATCCAAAACTCTTTCAATTATGCACCAAATTTATCCAATTTTTTTTTGGAATTTTCATGGCTTTTAGGGTATATATTTTTCACCCTTTACTGATGATCCATATATGAGAAAAAGGAGGAGGTGCTCAAGAGTTGGGCGCCCCTTATCTTGCCATGTTTGGATAAGCCTTGACTAGGTATTTGACCTAGACAAGGACTCTATCATATATCTCTGTATAAAATGAGTTTCTTCATGAATTTTTGGAGAAGATAGAGATTTGAGAGACCTTTTGTCCATCGAAAAATTAGATTGAAAGACCTTTGGATCATGGAGATATAAAAGACACAAGTTAGGGTGTCTAGAGAGAGAAACGAGAAGAAGAAGAGGGTCTTCTTCTAGGGTTGTTTGTTTTCATTTCTTTCCTCCCTCCATCTTGAGTTTTCTGAGAGTGTCTCAGATCTGAAACTCCTCTTTTTACTTTCCATCTTTGGAAGAGTCCAAATCAAGAAGAAGGAGGCACCTGATCAACCATCAAAGAAGGATCAGTGCAGTACTAGCATACTGTGCTGATTTCCTGAAGCAGGACTTCTGATCAAGATTCGTGGGCTCGTGTGGATGACTCCTAGAGGCCAGACGTGTGTGCGGCTTGCAACATCATCCTCAAGCCCAGATCAGCAAGGTTAAAGCATCTAACTTGCAAGGTAATAGATCTGATCTATTGTTTAATACATACATTAGATGTAGTATAGAAACATGTTGATATGATCAACATGTAGTTCATGCTATATTTATATATTTTAATTTTTGATTTAATGCTATGTAATAATCATGTAATAGGATCTTAGATCTAGGGATTTTCTAATTTTAAAAATAATTTTGATTTATTTTAGTCTTCCACTGTATGATCTTGAAAAAGTTTCAAGATCTAACCCTGAAACGCTAGATCTGGTTCCTACATCTTCTCCATTCTTAATGAAGCCATACATTTTGATCACCTTATCAAAATGCATGTTCCAACTCCAAAAAGCTTGCTTCAATCCATAAATGGATCTCTGAAGCTTGCACACCTTGGACTCATCTGTGGATGTAAACCCCTCAGGTTGTATCATATACACCTCTTCGGTCAGCTCTCCATTCAGAAAAGCTGTCTTACATCCATCTGCCAGATCTCATAATCCAAATGGGCAGCTATTGCAAGCATTATTCGGATGGATTTGATCATTGCCATAGGGAAAAATGTCTCGTTATAGTCAATACCATAATGTTAACGATACCCTTTGGCGACCAGACGGGCTTTATAGGTCTCCACCTTTCCGTCTGTGCCCCTCTTCCTTTTGAAGACCTATTTACACCCAATGGGTTTAACCCCTTCAGGTGGGTCAACCAATGTCCATACATCATTGACCTTCATGGACTCCATTTCGAATTTCATGGCTTCAAGCCATTTCTCAAAATCAGATCTCTGCATTGCATCCATATAGGTGATCGGATCCTCATTATTCTCATCAAGTTCGATGGGATCACCGTCCCAGACCAAGAAACCATAGTATCTATCCGGCTGATGCGGTACTCTACCAGATCGCCTTAATGGTGCAGGTACATTGAGCTCCAGATCTGATCTAATCAGATCCGAATCAGGTTCAGCTATTGGTGTCGGTCCTTCTACCTGTTGAACTTCATCAAGTTCAACCTTAGAGGCAACGGTTCCTTCACCAAAAACTTCTTTTCTAAAAAGATTGCCTTAAGGCTGACGAACACCTTTTGTTCATTAGCATGGTAGAAAAAATATCTTTTTGTCTCTTTGGGGTACCCTATGAATGAGCATTTGTCAGACCTAGGTCTAAGTTTGTCTGTGACTAATCGTTTGACATAGGTCGGGCACCCCCAGACCCTAAGGTGTGAAAGTGCTGGCTTACGTCCCATCCATATCTTATATGGAGTCTTAATTACAGACTTACTTGGAACCCTATTTAACAGATAATAGGCCGATTCGAGTGCATATCCCCAGAAGGATATCGGCAAGCTAGCAAAACCCATCATGGATCGGACCATGTCTAACAGAGTCTGATTCCTCCTTTCAGACACACCATTATGCTGTGGTGTTCCTAGAGGGGTCCATTGGGAGAGAATCCCATTCTCTCCTAGATATATGAGAAACTCACTAGAAAGGTATTCTCCTCCTCGATCAGATCGAAGAGTTTTAATACTCTTCCCAGTTTGTTTTTCTACTTCACTTCGGAATCGTTTGAACATTTCAAATGAATCTGACTTATGTTTCATCAGATAGACATATCCATATCGGGATAGGTCATCCGTGAAAATTATGAAGTAGAAATATCCACCTCAAGCACTGGTGCTCATGGGCCCGCATACATTAGTATGTACTAGGCCCAAGAGCTCAGTAGCTCTCTCACCTTTTCCAATAAAAGGTGACTTGGTCATTTTACCAAGAAGACAGAACTCACAGGTTAGAAGTGATTCATAATCACTGACTTCGAGGATTCTCTCTTGAGTCAACCTGTTTATTCTGTTCTTGTTTATATGACCTAGCCTACAGTGCCATAAGTAGATATCTGACACACTATCTAATCTAGGGTGCTTGCCAGTAGAATAGACTCTTATCCGGCTTGATCTTTTTGGTCTGGCTCTGCACTGATGTCCCAACCTAAACTTGCACCTTCTTCACTTTCTTCTTCTTATTCTTCTTTCCTTTCTTAAAGGATCGAGAATCAGAAGACGAACACTAAGTTCATCGACTCCTTGAGGAGTTGGTGATCCTTCTCAAAGTTCTGAAGCAACCCTAGTAACCCGTGGTAGTTTACTTCAGGCTTTGTCATTCTATAATGAGTGAGGAATGGGAGATAAGACTTGGGCAGTGAGTTTAGTATTGCATCTTTCCCAAGCTGCTCATGCAAGAGAAAGCCGAGTTTGCTCAATCATTCCATCAGCTCGATCATGTACAATACATGATCAGTGACAGAGGCACCATCTCGCATTTTGGCATTGAAGATGGCACAACTAGTCTTGTGCCTCTCCACGTCATCGAGTGTGCCAAAGGCATCCTCCAACATTTGAAGCATGTCCTTTGGCTGAGCTGTCTCGAATCTGTGACTGAACTCGTTGCTCATGGTAGCCAGCATGATACAGTGCACCGTGATCCGATCACTGAGCCACTTCTGGTAAGTATCTCTGACTGTTCCACGTGCATTGGCAGCTGGCTCCTCAGGTGTAGGATCCATTATCACATATAGAATCCGTTCATGCTCCAGGACTATCTTCAACTTTCGGTACCAGCTACCGAAGTTGGGTCCCACCAACTTATCATTGTCCAACAATGATCGGAGCGATAGGGAAGTGGCCATATTTGCACAAAGAAGAACCATAACCTAATTAGTAATTGATTCATTAAACCTAAAGATTTGAACTTTAATCAAAAGTTTCTCCCACTATTTTATTCGAATTGGTAGTCTCTACCTCCAATTCGAGGAATTACCCTAATTCCTTAGTGGGTACTAGAATCCACTTAGACTGCACACAAGCCCAATTTTGGTTGGCCAACCCATGTACATCTAAGGGTAGGTTCATAACCAATTATTTCTCTAAATAATTTCTAGTAATTTTAATTTTGCCCCAGAAACCTAATCAGTAGGCTTTGGCCTCCACTGTAAGGATCCGGTTAGATCCAACCATTAACATGATCATACTTGATGTATCTAACCAATGAATGATTAAGCCTAACTTTGGTTGGCTCACCTAACCACCATTAGAGAGACACTTCCAAGTCATCATATGATGAGTGATAATTCCATTAGTCAACAAGCACTAGGCCTTTGGGTCTGCAATGATTATTGAGTTAATGGACTCATTATCAAACACCTTAATGGGAGGCTATGACTCAGTTATCTCCATAACTTTATCATTTTAAGGATCTAATAATTTTAGAGGATTTAAATAATATAGAGGATGAGGTCAGATGAACCAGCTTATCATGATCCTCCCACTGGCTTCACCAAGTCAGCTTAAGGGAGACCATTAAAAGGGCTGGTCTAGGAGCACCTAAATCAGTCATACTGATTTACCTAGCTGACATGGGTCAGCTCGAATAGTCAAGTGATCCGATCAAAATATAATTTCACCAAGAGGTCAGGTAAGTTCGATCAGTGGGAGGGTCTGCCAAAGCTTGCCTTAGACACCATCAGAAATGGCCAGGTAAGCGGGCTCCCAATTAAAAACCACCGGTCTGGTTTACCTTAGACACCAACTGATTTAATTAGTTTCGATTAGATCAACCTAACAGTTCGTGCTAGACCGCTTAGCCAAGAATCAAGTCCATTTGGTTCTCGTTAAGACATGGACTTGACCAACTACAACTATTGTAATTGATCTAGAGAATCCTTGACCTAATCTAAGACAACAATTGATTAGATTTAGTTAATTCTCTAATTAAGTCCATCTTCAATCTAACCATAGGTCTAACCCAATTAATGGACCTAATTCCCACTAACCCATTAACCCAATGTGTTATGGTTTGTGTCTTAGGTTCTTCAATTCACAATCCTAGAACCTAATCAAACAACTTCTTAATTCTTAATTAAGTTTTGGGCTGAGGGTTGGGTTTAGCTTTTCAAAAAATAATTTTTATATTTATAAAATAATTTTATAATATGATTATACCAACCATATTGAATGTTTGATTCATAATCAAGATACAAGTGAAATAAATATGAAACTACTTTAGATCTAATCTAAATAGGTTCATGTAATTGAAACAATTTCAACTTTAAATAATTTCTGTGCACAAAAATTATTAACAAAGAGATTTTATTTCAGATTTAAATATCTTTTAAATCTAATAAATCATAAATTTAATCTAGATCATATCTAACAAATTTATGATTAAAGATAGATCTATACAAACTAGGACAACCATTGCACTGTAAGGGATAAACCTTACAGCAGGACAATCTTGCAGTTCGTGATTGATCTAAAATTTTAATTTCAGATTTAATAATTAGATTATAAATTAGATCTAATCTAAGAAATAATCTAAGCATATATAAATAATCATGTAATAAAGAACCTGGCTCTGATACCAATTGTAGGAACCAGATCTAGAGTTTCAGGGTTAGATCTTGAAACTTTTTCAAGATCATACAGCGGAAGACTAAAATAAATCAAAATTATTTTTTAAAATTAGAGAATTCTTAGATCTAAAATTTTATTATATGATTATTACATATCATTAAATCAAAAATTAAAATATATAAATATAGCATGAACTACATGTTGATCATATCAACATGTTTCTATACTACATCTAATGTATGTATTAAACAATAGATCAGATCTATTACCTTGCAAGTTAGACATTCTAATCTCGCTGATCCGGGCTTAAGATAATGTTGCAAGCCGCACATGCATCCGGCCTCTAGGAGTCGTCCACACAGCCCACGAATCTCGATCAGAAGTCCTGCTTCAGGAAATCAGCACAATATGCTAGTACTGCGCTGATCCTTCTTTGATGGTTGATCAGGTACCTCCTTCTTCTTGATTTGGACTCTTCCAAAGATGAAAAGTAGAAGAAGGAGTTTTAGATCTAAGATACTCTCAGGAAACTCAAGATGGAGGGAGAAAAAATATGAAAACAAACAACCCTAGAAGAAGACCCTCTTCTTCTTCTCGTTTCTCTCTCTAGACACCCTAACTTGTGTCTTTTATATCTCCATGACCCAAAGGTCTTTCTCTCTAATTTAGGATGGCTCAAAGGTCTCTCAAATCTCAATCTTCTTCAAAAATTTCATGAAGAAACTCATTTTATATAGAGAGATATGATAGAGTCCTTGTCTAGGTCAAATACCTAGTCAAGACTTATCCAAACATGGCAAGTTAAGGGGCGCCCAACTCTTGAGCACCTCCTTATTTTTGTGCATGGATCACTTGCAAAGGGTGCATAATATGTACCCTAAAATCTATAAAAATTCCAAAAAAAATTTGGATAGATTCGGTGCAAAATTGAAAGAGTTTTGGATTTCTAAAACTCTATCTCATAGAATTCGAAATCCAAACTTATTCCTTTTTGATTTGATCCAAACCACCTTCCATGTAAGAAAGAAGAGAGGAGACCTTTTGTGAACGTGCGAGAGACCTGGGAGAGGGCTTTTGTCACATAAAATAAGAGGAGATTGGCATTGAATGAGAGAGAGGGCATGGGGAAGGCTTATGTGGTGCAAGGTGGAATCCTAGTCTTACTAAGATTCTATCTTATGACTTGTTTTAATTTGGTTTCTCAAACTAAATCAAATCAAAATTAGATCAACCCAATTAAAATAGATCTTAACCCAATTAAGAACCTAATTTAATCAGATTAAATTAGATTTAAATCTGATTTAATTTTCTAATCAAATTAGAAATTAGATTGACCCAAGTCCTAGTTGAACTAGGACTAGTTTTTTCTTGCACTTGGCTTATCCAATAAATCAATTGGACTTGATCCAATCAAGCCCAAACCAAATCTAATTAAATCATATTTAATTAGACTTAATCTCAACCCATTGGCTTAATCAAATTAAGCCAATTATCAATCGAATTGCTAATCGATCCTCCTGCAATACTTGCACAGGGTTAAATGTCAATCGTATTGATCATTTAACCCTAGAACGATTCTTAATCGTTGATCAACCATCCGATCGGATCATGAATCTAATATGTGTGACCTCATATATCCAAACCTAAGCCGATAGCATAGAAATAAATTCCTGTACCAATGAAAGTCACCATCTAGTAATGATACCCGATGACCGGATTGGTCGAATGTGTAGAACAACATCCTTAGAACCCATGCGAATATAGTTTTCATATAATTCATCCCCTTGATCAAAATGATCATAGGTCACCCCAGAGTTCAACTGTTAACTCTGATCAGGTTGTCCACATTGTATTTTAAAATATCAAATCCATCTGATGGATTATCCTGGCTAAGGTTTTGCTAAATTGAAATACAGCGACTCATTCTTCTCCAACTCTTGGAGTGGTCAATCCCATCTCGATCACACTCTGACTTGCAAGTACTTGACTATGCCCAAAAGCTTCTATCTCTGAATTAGAAATTCAGTTAGTCCAGTACCAAAGCACAGTGAGTTGCTTGCAAGTCACTGTGGCGATCTCAAGTCTAAGGGACACTTATACCTATATCCCATCAGAGACATTCTCGACAGCAGAATACTCTGGAGTTGGTCACGTTCAATGATGATGTATCAATACATCTCACCTGTATGCCATCTCAGTGTCTCCACACTCTTTGGTTAAGAGGACAACCAACCCATATGGCCTACAGCGACCTATGCTCGATAGAAGCTGTCGTCCTTATTAATAGCCTATCATTTGGTCGTGAACTGTTTTAAGGACTAATCAATAAATCCTCTCTTTATCAAATCTAAATAGTCCTAAGGACTTCATCATAACAACGGAGTTCATTAGAAGATGAAAGCTTATGATGAAAATGCCAAATATATTTTATTTATTAACAAATCAATTACAATACTTGGTTGCTCAACCGTCAACAGCTTGACGATTGGCTTTTTGGGACACATTTTTCAACATCTTCAACATCCTCTCAAGCACGTCTGTTGATGATCCAGAGCATCCGAAGAATCAACAGACATCAATTGAAGGAGTTCGATCAACATCCACCATCAAAAGGGCTCTACAACGAGCTAGCACTCGTGAGGAGTCGATCAGATCGGGAGCTTCGTGTGGATGATCCGTAGAGGCCAGACATGCTGTGTGGCTACATCACGACAATCAGACTCTCCCGACGGTGATTAGATTGCGGTGATCTACTACCCGCATAAAAGTATTGTGTTCTGAATACATTACAGTAAAGTGTTTACTGTTCGAATTTGAATTTCAAATTTAAATAAATGCATGCTATATATCATATTTAGATCCTAGTGTAGGATAAATTTATGTTAATTAATTAAATTAATTAATATTTTTTCACTGTAAAATATAATTTTGAAAAAGTTTTAAAATTACCATTTTACCCCTACACTAAATTTTCCCCACATTTGCTCCCACTGACTTCATCAAGTCAAGTCCTCCCACTGACTTCTCGAGTCATTAACAAGGACTAGGATCAAATTTGATCCATGGACATCTAGATCAGTCTCACTGAATGAAATCAGACTCACTGATTTCTATGTGACATGGGTTAGCACGAATCAATGAGCAACCTAATCAAGACCTGATTAACCACATTTGTCAGGTAAATATGATCAGTGGGAGGGTCTGCCAAAGCTTGCCTTAGACACCATAAGAAATGGCTAGGTAAGTGGGCTCCCAATTAAAAACCACCAGTCAGGTTTACCTTAGACATCAACTGATTTATCAGTTTTGATTTGGTCTGCCTAAAGACTCGGGCTCAGCCGCTGAGCCATGATCAGTGTCCATTTATTAGATATATGGACTTTGATTAACTACAACTATTGAAGTGATCTATAGAAATGACCTAATCCTAATTAACTTTTAATTAAGTTTGATCAATTTCTTAACTTAGTCCATATTTAATCTAACCCTAGGTCTAACCCAGTTAATGACCTGATCAAAGCTAACCCATTACTCTTTAACCCATGTTTTATGAAATTATCTTAGGATCTTTAAATCACAAGCCTAGATCCTAAACAATCACTTAATTCTTTTAATTATATTCATGGCTGAGGGTTGGGGTTCGGCATTTCGAAATCTATTTTCAACTTTTGAAAGATTTAATACAATCTAGTGTTGTTTTACTAAATAGGTCAACTCATTTCAAAAATGGGTTGGTTTATTTCACTAACAAACACTAATTGTAGGTTAAAACAATTAAAATCAATCAAAAATATAATTGAGCCAATTTTTCAGTCAAGCTGGATTACTGATCGAGCTGGCCCGATAAGCAAACAAAACCTTCGCAAGATCCTGTTCTTGGTTGATTTTAATTTATGTACATTACATAAAATTTTATGAAATGAGATAGACCTAATCTAAAATATTCATGACAAGATTTATTTAAACTCTTTTAAATTTTTTAGATCACAACGTACGAAGACAACCTTTGCACTATAAGGGGTAAACCTTACAGCAGGATAAACTACAGTCTATGCGATCATTATTTTATTTTTTAGATTTATTTTAATGCAATCATGAACATGTTATAAAAGAACGTAGATGCTCTGATACTACTATTGGAAAAAGATGCAGGGTTTCATGCATGAATTTCAAAATAATTTTGAAATATAATGCAGCAAAATATGTAAATTAAATAATTTAATATACAAATATATATAATCAGATTATTAAACTCTATAATTAGGACCTATAGTATGTCATATTATATTTATAAATCAAAAAATAAAAGCTTTGGTATTGATCAAATCATTACCCAAGATCTAAAACAGTTTTAGATCTAAAACCTAGATCACATCTAGATAAGAGAAGAGATCAGATCTCTTACCTTGGTGTAGGTCAAGAACTTCATGGTTGATTTTCCTTATTGCCTTTGGAGCTCCACATGCGTCCGACCTCTACAGGTGATCCACACGAGGCTGCAACAAAATCGGAGGTTCATCGAATGAAGATCCGCTCGAAATGCTAGCTTCTTGCAGATTCCTCCGGATGGTTAATCTAAAAAATATTCTTTGAATCTCTTGGACATTCCAAGAGATGAAGAATATGAGGAGAAATAAGGGAGAAGTCAAACCCTTTGACCTCCCTAAAATCTGAAATAATATGTAATATAAAAAGGTCCTAAGAGAAGACAGATCTTCTCTTTCAGTGCATCAACGATTGATGTCCTGAGAACATCTCTATGTTAGGACATGAGAAGACCTTTTTCTCTAGATATTTCTCAAATTTTTAGAGTTTATGATATCTATTTTTTTTCAAAAAAAATCTCATGATTTATGCAGAAGAAGGATTCTAAAAGAAACCTTAAGAGAAGACCTTCTTTTCTTCTTCTTCTCTCATCAGAACATGATCAGATCATGTTTAAAATTAGACCACCATGCCCCAACTCATTGGAGTATGAATCCACCACGCCATCCCACTTTCTCTCTCAAATTTTTATGACATAAAAAATATAAAAATAAAGAGAAAATAATATGAAAAGAAAATAATAAGAGAAAATAATCTTCTCTCTTGCCTTTTGTCTCTATAGGACATCAACTTTTGATCTCTTGATAGAAGACTCTCCTCCAATGATAATGGAGCCTAAAACCATCCATGCCATCCTCTTTCTCCTCTGCTATTTTTATCTTAAAGCCATTAATTTTTGACTCTTATTTGATAGCATATGGGGCGGCAACTTTTTATATGGCAGATTAGGTCAAAAGACCTAATCAATATGGAGTCCATGGGGCGTCCAACTCTTGGATGCCCCCTCCCTTATAAATTTCATTGAGATCAGGATAAGATGCTTAAAAAGGGAAACAAAATGATAGGATAGGCTTGGAGATAGTTGGCGCAAGAGAGGAGGGAAGAGTCCTTGTGAAGAGGAACTCTTTCAAAAAAAGAATAAGCCTAAACCACTTTCCATAATTAACCAAATCACTTTCCACATTGAACCAAATCAAATCTGATTCAAATCTCTAGAATAAGTGATGTGAGATAACATTCTTTGGATGTAGATATCATAAAAAAATATCTAAAAATTAATTAGTGGGCATGGGCTTGAGATTTCTTAGGTGGCACAAGAGATGATAAGGAATCCTAGTCTAACTAGGATTCTTATGTAGATTAGGTCAAACACTTTGAACCCAATTCAAATTAATTACAACCTAATTAATGGTGATCTTAGTCCAATTAAGAGTCTAATTAAATTAGATTAAACCATATTTAATTCTGATTTAAATTCTAGCTTAATTAGGAATTAGGTGCATACAAGTCCTAGTCGAATAGGGACTTGTTCTCCCTTGTAATTGGCTTATCGAATAAATCAATTAGACTTAATCTAATTAAATTCAAAATAATTTTAATTGAATCAAATTTAATTAGACTTAATCTCAGCTCAATTGCTCAATCAGATTGAGCCAATTAGCAATTCAATTGCTAATCGATCCTCCTGTAACACTTGCATTAGGTCAACCATCAATCACATTGATCGTTTAACCTAAGAACGATTCTCAATCATCAATTAACCATTGGATTAGGTTACAACCTCTTATGTGTGTGACTCTATAGGTTCGAACCTAAGTTTGTAGCATAGAAATCAATTTTTGTACCAGTCAAACTAACCATCTAGCAATGGTTTCTGACGTCCAGATGGGTCGAATATATGCAAAGCAACATTCTAAGAATCCTGACCCATGATTACCGTATAATTCATCTTTTTGATCAATAATACTCAAGATGACTTCGAGTATGCTGTTAATCACTCATATAAGTCATCTCCATTGTGTCTCAAAATTTTGCAAATCTCGTGACTCCTCACGAGGATTACCCAGGTCTAGGTTTTGCTAAATTGAACACAGCGAGATATTCTCTTCCTGAAGTTAATTAGGAGTGGTCGATCCCATCTTATCTCACATATTGACTTCACAAGTACTTGACTGTACCCAAAAATTTTTCAAACCTATATTAAAAATATAGGCAGTCTGGCACCAAAGCACAGTGAGTTGCTTGCAAGTCATCGTGGTGATCTCAGGTCGGAGGGACACTTATACCCATTGGCCTTAGCTAACTACTCTTGATACTAGAGTGTTACATTAGTCACGTTCAATACAGATGTTCTCCTACATCTAATCTGGATGCCATACCAGTGTCACCACACCATTTGGTTATGAGGACAACCAACGCATATGGCATACAGCGACCTACACTTGATAAGTTATCATCTTTGTTAATAACTTATCATTTGATCGTGAATAATTTAAGAACCATCTGATAAATTCTCTTTTATCGATTGATTATGGTTCTAAGGACTTCATCATAATTTAGGAGTTTATTTAAGAAAGATAGAACTTTTATGATGAGCTGGCCAAATAACTATTATTATTAGATAATTCATATACTAATTTCAATCATCTACCATTTAGATGATTGGCTTTAGGACACATTTTCCAATAGGGGTATCGTCAATATTATGGTATTGACTATAATGAGACATTCTCCCCTGTGGCAATGCTCAAATTCATTCGGATAATGCTTGCAATAGCTGCCCATCTGGATTATAAGATCTGGCAGATGGATGTAAAGATAGCTTTTCTGAATGGAGAGCTGATCGAAGAGATGTATATGATATAACCTGAGAGGTTTACATCTACAGATGAGTCCCAGGTGTGCAAGCTTCAGAAATCTATTTATGGATTGAAACAAGTTTCTCAGAGTTGGAACATGCATTTTGATAAGGTGATCAAAATGTATGACTTCGTTAGGAACGGAGAAGAGCCCTACATCTATAAATGGGCAAATGATCCAGTTGTGGTATTCCTTGTCTTGTACGTGGATGACATTCTCTTAATCGAAAATGACATCCCCACACTACAGGGAATAAAAGTTTGGTTGTATCGCAGTTCTCCATGAAGGACTTGGGTGAAGCATCCTACATCCTAGGGATGAAGATCTATAGGGATAGATCTAAAATGATGCTTGGGTTATCCTAGTCCACGTACATAGACACTGTGGTGAAGAGGTTCAGCATAGAGAATTCCAAAAAGGGCTATCTACTGATAGGCCATGGAATTTCTCTCTCTAAAAAAGATTGTCCGACAACTCCTGAAGAGAGAGAGCATATGAGTAGAGTCCCATATGCTTCGATCATAGATCTATTATGTACGTCATGACATGTACAAAACTAGATGTGGCATACTCACTAGGAGTAGTGAGTAAATACCAATCTGATCCTAGAGAAAACCATTGGAAAGTGGTTAAAGCCATTTTTAAGTATTTGAGAAATATTAAGGATCAATGGTTGGTTTATGGCGAGTCAGATCTGAAACTTATGGGATTCACAGACTCCAGCTTTCAATCTGACCATGATGACAGCAGAAGCGTGTCGGGTTATATCTTTACTCTGAATGGTGGAGCCATCTGCTGGAAGAGTTTCAAGCAGCATACTATGGCAGACTCTATTTGTGAGGTGGAGTACATCACAGCATCGAATATCGTGAAGAAAACTATGTGGCTGAGAAAATTCATCATCGAGCTCGAAGTAGCATCCTCCCTCGATGGTCCGATCCTACTCTACTGCGATAGCACTGGTACCATTTCTCAGGTGAAAAACCCAAAGCACACCAGCGGATGAAGCACATTTTACACTGCTTTCATCTAGTCTGAGAGATCGTTGATCGAGGTGATGTCGACCTTCAGAAGATCGATGGAAAGAAGAACCTGGCCGACCCCTTTACTAAAGCTCTGGCGATAAAGGAGTTCGACAACCACAAGTCGAAGATGGGTATTAGATACTATGTCGAGTGGCTTTAGGACAAGTGGTAGTTGTTGGAAAATATGTCTCAAAAGCCAATCGTCAACTTGTTGACGGTTGAGCAACCTTGTATTGTAATTGATTTGTTAATAAATAAAATATATTTTTGATATTTTCATCATAAGTTTTTATCTTCTAATTAACTCCGTTGTTGTGATAAAGTCCTTAGGACTATTTAGATTCGATAAAGAAAGGATTTATTGATTAGTCCTTACAACTGTTCACGACCAAATGATAGGCTGTTAATAAGGACGACAGCTTCTATCAAGCATAAGTCACTATAGGCCATATGGGTTGGTTGTCCTCTTAACCAAGGAGTGTGGAGATATTGGTATAGCATACAGGTGAGATGTAAGGATATATCATCATTGAACGTGACCAACTCCAGAGCATTTTGCTGTCGAGAATGTCTCTGATAGGATATAGGTATAAGTGTCCCTTAGACCTGAGATTGCCTTAGTGACTTACAAGCAACTCACTGTGCTTTAGTACTGGACTAACTAAATTTTTAATTCAGTGACAGAAACCTTCTGGGCACAGTCAAGTACTTGTGAAGTCAAAGTGTGATCAAGATGAGATTGACCACTCCAAGAGTTGGAGAAGAATGAGTCGATGTATTTCAATTTAACAAAACCTTGGCCAGGGTAATCCATCAGATGGATTTAATATTTTGAAATACAATGTGGACAACTTGATCAGAGTTGATAATTGAACTCTGAGGTATCCTTTGAGTATTTTGGTCAAGGAGATGAATTATATGGAAACTATATCCGCATGGGTTCTAAAGATATTGTTCTACACATTCGACCTATTCGGTCGTCGGATACCATTGCTGGATGGTCACTTCGATTGGTATAGAAATTTATTCCTATACTACCAATGAATCACACACATTAGAGTTCATGATCTGATCGGATGGTTGATCAACAATTAAGAATCATTCTAGGATTAAACGATCAATACGATTGATATTTAACCTAGTGCAAATATCGCAGGAGGATCGATTAGCAATTCGTTTGCTAATTAGCTTAATTTGATTAAGCCAATGGGCTAAGATTAATTTTAATTGAATATGATTTAATTAGATTTGGTTTGGACTTGATTGGATCAAGTCCAATTGGTTTATTGGATAAGCCAAGTGCAAAAAAAAACTAGTTCTAGTTCAATTAAGACTTTGGTCAACCTAATTTCTAATTTGATTAAAAAATTAAATCAAATTTAAATTTAATTTAATCTGATTAAATTAAATTCTTAATTGGGTTAAGATCTATTTTAATTAGGTTAATTTGATTTTGGTTTGATTTGGTTTGAGAAACCAAATTTGAACAAGTCATAGATTGAATCCTTGTAAGACTAGGATTCCACCTTGCGCCACCTTAGCCCCCCATGCCCACTCTCTCTTATTTTGTATGACAAAATCTTCTCCTCCATGCCTTCATGCATGCCTAAAGCTTTTCACTCTTTCTCTCTTACATGGAATGTGGTTGTGGACCAAGTCAAAGTAGGAATTAATTTGGATTTCAAATTCTATGAGATAAAATTTTAGGAAACCAAAACTCTTTCCATATGGCACTAATTTTACTCAATTTTTTTTTAAATTTTTGTGGCTTTTATGGAACATATTGTGTGCCCTTTGTTGGTGATCCATGATAGAAAAAAAAAGAGGGGGCACCCATAAGTTAGGCCCCACTTGTCTTGCACTGTTTGGATTTTTCTTGACTAAAATTTGACCTAGACAAGGATTCTTCATATCTCTTTATTTAATATGAATTTCTTTTTGATATTTTTGTAGATTATAGATCATTGAGATACCTTTGGAGTGTGTGAAAATAAAAGAGAAAGAGTGTAGGGGCATGGAGATATAATAGATACAAAACTAAGTGTCTGGTTTAGAGCAAAGAGAAGAAGAAGAGGGTCTTCTTCTAGGGTTGCTGAATTCACCTCTTTTCTTCCTCCATCTGTGAGTTTTCTGAGAGTGTCTCATATCTAAAACTTCTTGTCCTACTTCTCATCTTTGGAAGGATCCAAATCAAGAAGAAGGAGGTATTTGATCGACTATCGAAGAAGGATCAGCAAAGTACTAGCATACTGTGCTAATTTCCTGGATCAAGACTTCTGATCATGATTCGTGGGCTCGTGTGGATGACTCCTAGAGGCTGGATGCAAGTGTGGCTCACAACATCATCCTCAAATCTGAATCAGCAAAGTTAGAATGTCTAACTTGCAAGGTAACAGATCTGATCTATTATATTTTACATACATTAGATGTAGTATAGAAACATATTGATATGATCAACATATAGTTCTTGCTCTTTATATTTTAATTTTTGATTTAATACCATGTAATAATCATGTAATAGGATCTTAGATCTAGAAATTCTCTAGTTTTATAAGATAAATTTTGATTTATTTTAGTCTTCCACTGCTTGATCTTGAAAAAGTTTCAAGATCTAACCTTGAAACCCTAGATCTGGTTCCTTCATATTGATTTCAGTATCTAGTCAGATCGAAATGACAAAATTATGTCAGATTATATTTTTTTATTCTAAAAAAAAAGGAGCGACATGCTAGAAAGGATCCATGCAATAGTAAGTAGCCTATTTTATTTGCGATACGGAGTTCTTTGTGGCATCTGATGCTGGTAAAGAAGTTGTTTGATTATGAAAGTTCATCAAAGAGCATAGAGTGGCACCCTCCATTGATGCTCCAATCTTTCTGTATCGATAGCAATACTAGAGCTATAGCTCAAGCTGATGAATTGATGTTCTATCTGTAAATCAAATACTTTCTACATTGCAATCACCTTGTTCGATAAGATCGAAATAAAGTCAACCTTAGGAAGATCGACTGAAAGAAGAACTTAACTGACCCATTGACTAGAGCAATCGGATCTAAAGAGTTCGATGATCACAAATGAAAGATGGGTATTTGATACCAATCTAATTGTCTTTAGTCCAAGTAGGAGTTGTTAAAAATTATATCCTAAAATCAATCATTTAGATTGTAGATGATTGTGCTCCATATATGTATATAAATTATAAAATGATAAATATTATCTGACAAAATTCATCATAAGGAATATATCTTTCTAAATAGAACTCATATGTTACGATGAAGTCCTTAGAGCTACTTCAAAATGATAAAGAAAGATTTATCATGTAGTTCTTAAATCTTGCTTGCGATCAAATGATATAATTATTACAAAGACGATAATTATATTGAGTGTAGGTCGTTGTATGCTATATTGGTTGGTTGTCCTCATAACCAAGACGTGTTGTGACATGGATATGACATATGGATGATTTGTAGGAGTACATTTCACTAAGCATGACCATTTTCATAGTACTCTATTGTCAAGAATTGCTTTGATGGGATATGGGTATAAGTGTCCCTCGGACCTAAGGCCATCTCGGTGACTTGCAAGCAACTTACTATGCTTTGATGCTGGACTATTTGAATTTCTAATTCGATGATGAAAGATTTTGAATACAGTCAAGTACTTGTGAAGTTTGAGTGTGAGTCAAGATGGGATTGACTGCCCCAAATAAAATTGAAGATGATGCATCACTGTATCTTAATTTAGCAAAATTTGGCCAAAGTAATCCTAGTGAGGAGTCATAAAATTTTTAAGATTGAAATACAAATGTAGACCACTCTTTCTGGATTGACAGTTTACCCTTAATCATCCTTGAGCATCGAGTGTCAAAGGGATGAATTATACAGTAACTATATTTATATGGGTTCTAGAGTGTTGTTGGGTATACATTCGGCTTATCCGGATGTTGGATCCTATTGCTAGATGGTTACATTGATTAATACAAGAATTATTTTTATGCTATCAGCTTAGATTCGAACCTATGGGGTCACACACATAGAAGTATTTGTTTGATCAAATGGTTGATCAATGATTATAAATCGTTGAAGGGCTTAATTATCAATTTGATTGATGATTAATCCTTTTCAAAAGTTACAATAAAAAATTTACTAATAGTTAATAAATTAGAATAATAATTAATTAATAATATGATTGTTAATTGGTTCAATTTGATTGAGCAATGGAGATTGGATTAGATCTAATTGAATTGGATTCAATTAGATTGGTTTTGGATTGATTGGATGCATCCCTATTGAATAATAGCACTTGTTCTAATTGATCTCAAGGATGCATGAATATGAAATTATTTCATATAGATTTTGATTGGATAAAATCCTATTGGATAATAGGCTTGATTAGATCAAGCCCTATTATCAAATAGCTTCCTTGATATCCATCAAGAATCAATCCTTAGATCAATGAAGTTTTAATCAAACTAATTATAAATTCAATTGGAGGCTAATAATTGGGCTATAATCTAATTATTTAGTTTATTATAACTAATTTCTATGTTAGTTAGGATTGTATCTAAGAATTAGTTAGAAATTGATCAAGATCTTGAATCCTATTTGGAATAGGACTTAACCAACTTAACCAACCTATGTACTACTTATTTCCATGCCCCACAACCCTTTCACTATGAGAAACTCCATGCCCACTAAAGAGCCGTGCCCCCTCTCTTCCTTCCATGGAAAAGAAGGGGCGTCCCTCCCCTTGTTGTCACCCAAAAGAAAAGAAAAGAGAAGGGGGCATCCAAGAGTTGGATGCCCCATATCTCATGCATCTCATCTCTCCTCTTCTTCTCTCTTCTTTAAAAGATTTTTGAAATATTTTATCGCTAGTTTTTGGGTATCAAAGAGAGGCTTCTTTTCTGATTTTACAGTAGAAAATTGGAGAAGAAAAGTTCTTCCCAACGAGAGAAAGAGAAGGAAGAAGAAAGGGTCGTCTTTCTTATGTGCAGCCTTGAAGAAGAAAGAGTTTTTCTTTAGATTTTTTTTTATTTATCTCTAAGATAAAAATCAAATTATATTTGATTTTTAATATAATATTTAGAGAAAAAATATTAAAAAAATTTGGTTGGACTTTTGAGACTTTCTAGAGTTCTAGATCAAGGAAGAAGATGGATCTTTTTTCTTGTGCGCAGCTTTGAAGAAGAAGAAATTTTTCTTTCAATTTTTTTTTTATTTTTTTTAATATAAAAATTAGATTAGATCTAATTTTTTATGAAGATTTAGAGATAAAATATCAAAAAAAATTGCTGGGCGTAAGGGACTTCCTAGAGTTCTAGATCAAAGAAGAAAAAGGAAGAAGAAGAGAGAAGAACGGTTCTTCTCTTGGATCCCTCTTTTAAATTTTTTTGGAGCTTAGAATTTTATATAATTTTTAGTATGAAAAATTAGATTAGATCTAATTTTTTTCATGAAAAATTAGAAAAGAAAAGTTCTTCTTAAGGACATGAAAGGAAGAGAGAAAGATTTTCTCTTATACATGGAAAAATTGAAAAGAAAGGGTTCTTCTCTTGATCTCTATTGTAGAGATCAAATGCATGGATCCAAAAAGAAAAGAAGAGAGTCTCCTTATTCTTCATCTTCATTATGTTTCTTTTAGATCAGCTAAAGGATGGTGTCCTCGTGAGTTAGCATTTCTGGAAAGATCGATCAGCATAAGGGTTTCGTGTGGATACCCATAAAGATCGGACACGTGTGCAGCTATCAAGCATCATGAAGAATCATTTACCATAGATTTTGGATACAGTGATCTACTATCCATGCTCAGGTATGAGATTTTGATCTCAATTAATATTTAGATATGATCTAAATATAAATTAGATATGTTCTATACTTGCTGAATTTTAGATTTTAGATGTGTATACATGCATATTAGTTTGTGTCATAGATTCTGTATGGTGATTTAGATTTGATCTATTCGTGCATTATAGATTAAATTATTTAATCTATGAATGTTTCACTATAAAATTTTGAAAATACATGCACATCTCCGCCATTCTTCCCTTCAGGATGATCGAAGGATTGAATTGTACTGTAACTTGCTGTTGAAAGATATTTTTGATATTTCTATCAAAATTTTATATCATTCGGATAGATATGATATGTTGCTAGATGTCAATTTATCTTGTAGGTTTGATTGAATTCAAGAGTTTAATTCGATCACTAATTAGAAAGGGTTCTAATTATTGAAATCGGGTTAACTCGATTGGACCTAAATTGATTAGTTGAATTCTAATCAAATCAGGTCAACTTGCATCAGATCTACTGCTGGCTAGACATGGAACCTAATGGATCATACACAAAGAAAATTGATCAAAGATCTAATTGGATTAGATCATATTTGTTAATGAACATGCTAGCATATGTTACAAACCCTAGCTCTCATGTTCGAATCGAATTCGATTTGGTTTCTAATTTTGGCTAATTAGATCCAATTAAATCCAATCTTCTTTTGGGTTTAAATTGGGTTGACCCTTGGCTAGAGCCAAGGGTTGGGTGCTGATTTCTTGGATTCCATGTGCAAGAGAGTTTTTCTCTTGATGCATGGAGTCTCTCCTTGTGCGCAAAAGAAATATGATACCCCTTGGGATGAGGTGTCCCCTCCTCATACTTATCCAAATAATTTCCATGCTAATTCCATCATGAATGTGGAGTTTTGGTCAGTCATCTGATAGTTGGTTGAATGGATAAGGTTTGAAATCAAATGGATTTGATCCAAACCCTAGCCGCACCCTAATCTTGGCGCCACTTCATGCCTATTATTTTTCCATGCCCAAGTTTGATTGGTGCCTCCTTTTTGGCCATTGGATGGCCACAAGGTTGAACTCTATCCATTGGATAGAGTGGGTGGTCCTATTGAAGCTTCGTATGCATCAAAAAATAGCGGAGAAATTTTTCCAAAGAGTCTTTCTGCGTGAAGCAACTCTCAGGTTAATTTTCATTGCCTTCCACGTGTCTTGGACCTTTTGATTGGGCATAAGATGATAAGGAAGGGTATAAGATGATGTGGGGAGGCATGAGATAGCCCTTGGATGGGTGCATGATGGATGGGTAAGTGTCCGATCTCCAACTATAAAGAGACTCGCATCAGGTATCAGATCACTCATCCGAGAATCCAATCTCTTCTATCTTACAACCTTCTCCCTATTGTCCAATTATTCTCTTCCTTTTCTTGTTAGAAAAAATTCAAAAATGGTAAGGACAAATTTGATTTTAGGACAAGGACTTAGAAAGAGAATTAAGAAAGACAAGGAGAAAAGAAAGATAGAGAAAGGAAAGGCAAGGAGGGAGGAAGAAAGGCCAAGGGTTGTGCTGCCTGAAGAAATTCTTGGAGAAAGAATTCAGTGGGAGAAACCTGATTAAGGAGCTTATGTCTTGATCAAAATCCTGTGTGGATCACCATTAGAGGGTAAACACTTCGGCGCCTGGTGGAAGTTCTATCGGATTTTGGATTTAGCGATACAAGTATTCTTCTATACCTTCTACTATAAATGTATGCATATGATTGTTAATCATCAAGGAGGTCCTAGATTAGGGTTTAATGGTTAGAATTTTATAGTAAAGTTTTTGAAATCTATTCTTCCATTGTGCCATCATAACCCTACAGTGGTATCAGAGCCACCCTTGATTGGTTCAATCATATGTTAATGCTTAGGTGTAGAATTAAAGATCACCTGGGTTTTTGCTATGAGATGGCAATCCTATAATTTCATATGTTTGATATGAAATATGTTATGGAATTCATAAATAAATTTGGCAATCATATATCTTGGTATGATTATGTATTCATATGAGTTGATATGAATTGATGCATATATGATAGGATCATATATTCAATAGATATACTGCTGAATTTTATATGTTCATATAAAGATGTGTATGAGATCGAAAATGCCCTCTTAAAAATAATATTTAGTCATAGTGATAGCAAATATTGGTTAACCAATTTTTGATCAATTGATTAATTGGTGTCTAGAAAAGTGCTAAAGGTGGTTATTTAATTAGGTTTATTTGCTTACGTGACCAACTTGTTGGTGTCCAAGAAAAACTATGGAGAGCCTCCCACCTACTTACCTGGCCAAATTAATTAAGCAATCTTTAAATTGAGAAAATTCTAATATTCAGGATACTACTAATGCCTTTTTTCATACTAAGCCAAAATCATGTCAAAAACTATGATAAGTTTGTTGTTAACACAAAGCTTACTATAGGAATTAATGTGGGATTGTCCTGGTGCATATAATACTTTATAGCATGTTTGATGATGTTGCTTTGTTGTGTAACATAAGGACAATATTATTCAAATATGGCTACATAGAAATGAAGGATCTGACTAAACTAAAATATTATAGTATGTTCTGCATTATAAGGCTATATGTTGGGATGCCTAGAGATTTCATGCATGCATTTCAAAAATTTTACAGTAAAAGAATATTAGATTAAACTATTTAATCTACAAATACATGCATAAGATCTAATCTTAAAACTCCTACAAATGGATCTATGATATGAATTTATATGTACAAAAATCTGAATTTAAAACAACAAGTATGTAAACAAAATTATCACATTGTAATAGATCTAATCTACCACTATTAGGGTTTCAAACTCTATACCTAAACTTTATGATCGAGAACATAAATCTAAAAGTTATTGTTGGTTGCTTGTAGCCACACAAGTGTCCGATCACTATGGATGGTCCATACGAAGCCCTCGGACCGATCAGTCCTTCGTGGGAGTGCTAGCTCGCACAGTGGGCTTCTAATGACAGATATAAATTGATCTTCTTCTTCGATCACCTCAGATCTTTTCGATGCTAAAGATATATTAGAGGAGGTTGATGAAAAGTAGAGAAAAATTAGATGAAGACTCTTTTCTCTTTGATTTTTCCCTCACCCAGAAACCCTAGAATGATTCTAGATCTCTCATATGAGAGGAGATTGATCTCCCCCAATGCTCATGCCAAAGAGAAAAGAAGCCCACCCCAAAACTCACACCTCTAAAGGATGTTTGGCCCCTCTCCTTCTCAGCTATCTCACAGTGAAAATCTGATATTAGGTGGTGCACAAAAAATCAATCATTTTATGGTTGCCGCACTTAAGGAATAGGGATGAGATAAGGGCTAGTTTGATTCGAATTCAAACTCCCTTTGAATTTCAAATCAAATGCCACTTAACCCATCCATATCCAGATGAAAGAGGAGGCTGAACAACCTTTTTAGCATGGGAAATAAATCAAGATCTCTTCATTTTGTCACACATATTAGGTGCCTTCATAAGGTGCCAGTGTGTGGGAGGATAGAGATCAACATAGGTTTTGAAATTCAAACAACTTTGAATTCAAAACCAACCCAAGCTAATCCTATCACTAATGGGTGACAATAGAAGGGCTTTGGCATGGACTATTCAATGCACAAACTAATTTGTGCGATGAAAGAAGGAATGCAGAGAAGGGAAGGTGCAAGGGAGGAAGTTCAATCATATTGGACTCTAGGGTTTAGCCAATTATGTTCCTAATTAGGTTTCATCTAAATCCAATTCAATTAAACCTAAATAAACCATGATGAACCTAATCTAATTAGGTTCCTATACCTCAATTAATTCTAAATAAATCAAAGAATTAACTGAGCTATAATCTTGATCAAATCAGGATTAATTTTTTTTTAATGATTAGGTCATCTTATAACCTAATTGGGTTTGATCTAATTGAATCCAATTCAATTTGACTTGATCTAGACTTTAATGCTCATTCAAATTGAGCTAATTAGTGATCTAATCGCTAACAAATCCTCATTAATGATAAAGTCTCAGTCCAATGGGATTCTTCAGCACAGTCCCAGTCTAGTGAGACTCTTTAAATTAGCCATATGATCGGAGAAAAACTTCTAATATGTGTGACCCCATAGGTTCGAACCTAAGCTGGTAGAATAGGAATAGATTTTTATACCAATCGAAGTAACCATCTAGTAATGGTACCTAATGTCCGGATAGGCTGAATATATGTAAAGCAATACTCAGAACCTACTGGCATATGGTTATCATATAATTCATCCCTTTGACCCTTGATGCAAGGATGACTTAGAGTTTAAACTATCAACTCCTAACAGTACATCCATTATGTGTCTCAACCTAACAAATCTTGTGACTCCTCACAAGGACTGCCATGGCCAAGGTCTTACAAATTAAAATACAAAGCATTCCCTCTAATCCCTTGGAGTGGTCAATTCCATCTTGACTGGCACACTGACTTCACAAGTACTTGATTGTGCCCAAAAATCTTTCGATCCTGAATTAGAAATTCAAATAGTCAGGCATCAAAGCACATTGAGTTGCTTGCAAATCACTATGGTAATCTCAGGTCGGAGGGATACTTATACCCATATCCCTTTCGAGTGACTCTTGACAGCAGAGTGCTCCGAAGTTGGTCATGTTCAGTGAAATGTACTCTTATATTTCACTTGCATGCCATACCAATGTCTCCACGCTCCTTGGCTAAGAGGACAATCAACTTATATGGTACATAATAACCTACACTTGATATGTCTATCATCCTAGTAATAACACATCATTTGATCGCTAACTCATTTAAGGACTAAACCATAAATCTTCTTTTATCGATTTAAAATAGTCCTAAAGATTTTTATCATAATATAGAAGTTTGATATAGAAGATGTATAAACTTATGATAAAATTTTCAAATAAATATTTTATTAATAATTAATTTATATATAATTATAATAATTAGCACAACCATCAACAGGCTAATGTTTGATTTTAGGACACAATTCCCAACAACTTTTACTTGTACTAAAGCTAATTGGTACAGTATCGTATACCTATCTTCATTTTATGATCTTCGAACTCCTTTACCGTAAGGACTTTAGTGAATGGGTTGATCAGATTCTCCTTTCCGTCGATCTTCTAAGGATTGACATCATCTCGATCCATGATCTCTCGGACAAGATTGTAGTGACATAGAATATACTGTCTGCTGATATGCTTTCGACTCTTTTGCCTGAGCTATGGCTCCAATACTGTCACAGTAAAGCAGAACTAGACCATCAGTGGAGGTTGCCACTTTAAGCTTGATGATGAACTTTCTTAGCTACATAGTTTTTTTTGTAGCATCAGATGCTGCAATGCACTCCACCTCGCATACTGAGTCGGCCATAGTATACTGCTTGAAACTTTTTTAGCAGACTACTCCACCATTTAGGGTAAAGATGTATCCCTACATACTCTTGCTATCATCATGATCTGACTAAAAATTGAAATCAGTGTATCCTATAAGTTTCAAGTCAAATTCTCCATAAACGAGCCACTGATCCTTAGTATTTCTTAAATACTTAAGAATGGTTTTTGCAACCTTTCAAAAGTTCTCATGAAGATCTGATTGGTATCTGCTCACTGCTCCTAGTGAGTATACCAATCTGATCTTGTACATATCATGACGTACATTATAGAACCCGCTGCTGAGGCATATGGGATTCTACTCATATGCTCTCTCTCTTGAGGGGTTGTCAGATAATTCTTTTTCGAGAAAAAAATTTCATGGTCTATCAGAAGATAGTCTTTCTTGAAATTCTTCATACTGAATTATTTCAGCATGGTATCTATTGGGTATAAAATACCCCAGCCGAAGTTCGTAAAAGGCCGACCCTTCTAGGACTCTTCCGGCTTCTGACCTTGTATGGCATCTTTCTGAACTCCCTAGACCGTCTGAGCTTCCATAATACCATCCAGACTTCTTCGATAATGGGCTCCTCTATTCATCTATCGGGCTGCACCAAATGCTTTTGAGCTTCGCTATCAGTCAATTTTTTACAGTTACCAGACTCTGTCCAAGTTTCTACGACGGTCGATCACCTTTCGGATTTCATCCGAGCTCCTACAAGAGCCAGACTCCGTCTGAACTTCTACAATGGATGGATCCCAAACAAACTTCTATGACGGATAGGCTACACCAGCCGGATCTCTACTTCGAACTTCTTCCGAACTTCATCAATGATCGAGCTTCTCCAGCAGCGGGACTTCCACAATAAGAAGTCTCCATCCGAGCTTCCACGGCAACCGATCTTCATCCGAGCTTCTACAATAAGCAGACTTCATCCAGACTCCTACAAGAGCTGGACTCAGTCCGAACTTCTACAACAGAATTGAATCCCAGACTCCTCCAACGTTCGACCTTCTACAGTGTCCTCAAGACTCATCCAGTGGATGAACCTCCACAATGCCATCCAAACTCCATTATCGGTCGACCCACTGTTGGATTCCTTATGGAACCAGGCCTCTCCGACAGATGATCCTCAGATGAGCTTCTACACCAGGCAAATTCTAGATGAACTCCTCTAGCAATCAGACTCTTACCGGACTTCTCCAATAGAAAGTCTCCGTTCGAGCTTCTACAGTAGATGACTTCCACCTGCAGCATTAGTGCCCAAGGCACCCGACAACAGTGGACTCATCAGCAACCTCAAAAATATCCGAGCTTCTCTTAGATTGTAGAGACAGAGCCATTCTGCTCCATCAGACATCCTAGTCGAGCTTCAGCCGTCAGGCCCGAACTCTCTGGCAAGTCACGATAATGGCCACTACCCCACTCCACTCTCTATAACGGATTCCACGTGGCCCCACCACTCTCTGACAAGTCGCAACAATGGACACCACTCCACTCTCCATAACAGATTCCATGTGGCCCTGAATGGCCCCCTGATGCCACTACTCTCCGTAACAAACTCTGCATGGCCCCAAACGGCCCACTACCAAGCAATTACAGACGTCGCTGTCAATCAGTTATGCTCTCCATCTATAAAAAGGGACCCCCAGATATGTTCATCTCTAAGCTCTAAACTCTATCTCGAAACTCTGCTAAAATCCTATTTGAGTGCTCCATTTCTGTTGAGGCAGAGTACTGACTTGAGCATCAGAGGGTCTTGCCGGAGCATCCCCAACTCCGGTTTAGACTTCCCTTGTAGGTCCAGACGGCGGACGCGATCCCCTCAACTCCAGCTTCTCCGACGTCGGTGGAATTCTGCACCAATAGAATTGGCGCTAGAGGAAAGGTGGCCCCTGTGTCTTCGCAGTACCCTTATTCTTAAAAGAGTACTCAACGGGACTGTCTCTTGACATCTTCTTCAACATCTTCTTCTTCTTCTCTTGCTAGATCTCCACCTGATGCCTCCCCGAAAGGCATCCACCAGGCGATCAACGGCCTCCGTGGCCAGATCTCAGTGAGATCCGCAAGCTCCGGCCTCATCTCCAGTTTTCCAGGCTCCACCTCCTTCGGTAATGGTAGTCGATAGGGAGCAGTTTGACTTGCTGGTTCAGTAGGTCAGGGGCCTCACCGAAGCAGTGCAGGCCATGCAGCAACAGCCGCAGCAGCCGCAGGCATCAGTGCGGTTGGAAAAAGCATCGTCGGAGTTCCAGAATCCAACGATCGGATGGGCCACTTGGGCCAGTCGCCCTATCTTCCCCGGAAAGGGAAGCAGAAGGCGGAGAGCCCTCCGTCCAATCACGATTCCACCCCTAGAGGGTCCCTACCTCCATTCCACCAGAAGACCCTCGAGACTCACAGTCGAGAGAACCTCCTAGATCAAAGATTCCAGGAGATGAACCGACGGATCGAAGAACTTCATCATGCTCCCACTACTTATGGTGAGGACATCTGTACTGACCCACCTTTCTCTCAAATAATTATGTAGGAACCAATCCCGTCGAACTTCAAGCTCCCCTAATTCGAGGGCTATGATGGGACCTCGAATCTGGTTGACCACCTGGAGGCCTTTCGGATAATGATGCTGCTCCATGGCGCGTCAGACCCCATCCTGTGCCGAGCTTTCCCATCCACCTTGAAGGGAGCAGCAAGAAATTGATACTCGATACTAAAGTCGGGTACTATCTTTTCCTTTGATCAGATGAGCCACCAATTTGTTGCTCATTTCGTCAGCAGCCGACATCCCCAGAGAGGTTCAGAGTCCCTCATTAACATCGAGCAGAAGGAGGGAGAATCCATCCGAACTTACATTAACCATTTTAACACCGTCGCGTTGGAAGTCCAAAATTTGAACCAGTCAGTTGCAATGGCCGCCCTGAAGAGCGATCTTCAAAAGAATGATCTTCTATTTTTTCTGGAAAAGAAGTATCCCAGGAACTTCACTGATCTACTGGCTCAGGTCGAAGGATATGCCTGAGCAGAGGAAGCCTTCAAACTGAAGGACGAGGAGGCCGCAAAAGAGTGGCAGGCGGGTGACTCCCGCAAGCTCGTAGTTGAAAAAGGGTCAAGTGAAGCTCGGCCACATTCTCGAACTCCCTCCGGACACAAGCATGTTTGAACTCCCCCCCGAGCTTGTAGGTAGAGGAGCCCAAATCGCAGGGTTCGACGGAGCTCTCCCCCAAGAAGATTCCACAGCTACGCCCCCCTTAATGCTCCAAAAGCTCAAGTGCTGATGGAGGTCAGAGAGCAGCTGCCAAGGTCGGAAAGGATGAGCACACACCCCAGAAAGTGCAACCCTAACAAGTTCTGCCTCTATCATCATGACCACGGCCATGACACGGAGGAGTGCATTCAGCTCTGAGACGAGATCGAGGAGCTCATCAAATGAGGTCGGCTCGATAGATTCATTCGATGCCGGCCTGAAGGTAGGGAAGATCGGTCGAGGGCCCTACCACAACCGGAGCCTCCAAGGAGGGAGAAACAGTCTGAAGATCGGCCTCCAATTGGGATCATCAACACCATCTCTGAGGGACCCTGACGGGGAGTAGACCTTTCACGACTATGGGATTCGAAAAATCTATGAATGTATTATCAATAACTTTGCCTTAAATAAAAGTTTCTTTCATATTTGCATATCTTTTTTTTGGCATGAGCTTGTAACGACAGAAAGTAGCTCCTTCAGACAATCGAAACTAAGCATGTCAGGAACAAGAGGAGGACCTCGTCCCGACACGAATGAAGGCCCGATTATTTAGAGACTGGATGGGGAGAGAGGCCCTTGCAACGGCCCTTATGCGCCCCCACAGCCATGTTAGGAACAGGAGGAGAACCTCGTCCTAACATGTGCAAAGTCGAAGGTCCGATTATTTAGAGATCGGATGGGGAAGAGGCCCTTGCAACGGTCCTTATGTGCCCCCACAGCCATGTTAAGAATAGGAGGAGAATCTCGTCTTAACATGAGCAAAGTCAAAGGCTCGATTATTTAGAGACCGGATGGGGGGAGAGGTCCTTGCAACAGCCCTTATGCACCCCCACAGTCATGTTAGGAACAGGAGGAGAACCTCATCCTAACATGAGCAAAATCGAAGGCTCGATTATTTAGAACCGGATGGGGGGACAGGCCCTTGCAATGGCCCTTATGTGCCCCCACAGCCATGTTAGGAACAGGAGGAGAACCTCATCCTAACATGAGCAAAGTTGAAAGCCTGATTATTTAGAGACTGGATGGGGGGAGAGGCCCTTGCAACGGTCCTTATGCACCTCTATAGTCATATTAAGAACAGGAGGAGAACCTCATCCTAACATGAGCAAAGTCGAAGGCCCGATTATTTAGAGATCGGATAGGGAGAGAGGCCCTTGCAACGGCCCTTACATGCCCCCACAGTCTTGTTAGGAACAGGAGGAGAACCTAATCCTAACATGAGCTGAAATTGACTGTGTCGAAAACAGGAGGAGAACCTCATCCTGACACAAATGAAGACCCGGGTGTTCAAGAACAGACGAGGAGGAAAGCCTCCTCAACAGCTCCTCTACACCCCTACAACCCCGTTAAGAGCGGAGGGAAAATCCTCACTCGAATACAAAAAAAAAGGGGGGAAGAGAAAAAGGGAAAGCGACGAGCTATGCCAAGTAATAAGGGAAAAACAGACTACATCAAAGACACAAGGAACTTCATCTCAGCGAGGAAGGAGAGTCTTGTCAAAAACCCTCAGTCTCTAAGAGGAAACCCAACACTGGTAGGAGAAAATCAACTTCCTCAAGATAACGAGAAGTTCAAGCCTCCAAGCTCGAGCACCAGGAGGATGCGTCAAACTCGAGTGGCCTCGAAAAGACCTTTGGTCATGAACAAAAAGGGCAAATCAACACGACAACGATCAGACACCTTCAAACAACATCGACATCGAACAAGACAAAAGACAAAAGAAACTTAGTAAATGACAACTTAATGCAAGTATGGACAAGGTAATGGAATTTTTTTTTTCATTTCATTAGTAAAGTGTGCATTACAAAGTCTTTGAATGCCAAAAAAGAAAAATGACAAGAAAAGAAAAGAATACATAGAATAAAAGGTAAAGAAGCTCTAAGGAAGCTCGACTTCTTCAGACTTCGAACTCTTGGTTCCAGCCATCATTGCGGATTGCTTTAAGTTTTTGACTTCTTCTTCCAGTTCCTTCTTCCTTAAAAGCATCTTCTGATATATTTGGTGGAACTGCCGACTTTCTCCCTCCGACTCTCGAAGCCTCTTGCTCAGAATCTTGGACTCCACCTCGGCATCCTTGACCACCTGCTACTCATAGGCCAGCTGAATCTTCAGTCGCTGTAGTTCGGCCTTCTCCTTCCCAAGGGCCACGGACAGTTCTTCCATGGTCCCCCTCAAGAAGTAGAGCTCGTCGGAGCCTTGTGCAGAGATGGCCTGGACTCTCTCAAACAACTGCCTCTGAAGGTGGGCAACCTCGTCGGTCGCCGTCCTGAGCTTCCTTCGGTAGTCATCTACTTGCCCACACTAGCTAACTCGGTAGGCATTGTAGTTCACCTCAGCATCCTGCAGCTACTTCTGAAGGTCGGAGAATTTCTTCGACCAGTCTCAATCATGATCGGCCCGAGTTGTGAGGCAGGATGAGCTCCCTTCCAACTGGTCGATCTTCTCCTGTGCAGCCGCCAGCTCGACCTCAAGGAAGCTGATCTTGGAAGCCTGAGTCCAAGATCGGTCGCTGGCAAATTTTTGGAGTTCCTCAAGCTCCTTCACAAAACCAGCCTTCCTCCAGGTGTAGTCCATGAAGCCCTTTTTGTGGAGGTCTCGAAAGCGAGCAGCCTCCGCAGTGACTTCCGAATGGCTCTTCCTCAGTCGGTGAAGTTTGTCATCTAGCTTCTTTGATTTCTTCGTCAGGTGATGAACTTCCCTTCTGAGGTCCCGGACCATCGACTTCAGAGGAATCCCCTGTGGTAGGGGAAGAGCTTCGATGGGGCACTGTCATTGGAAGACAAGAGTACCACAACACAAATCAATGGCAGAAAATAAAAGAGAAGAAAAAGAATGCAGAGTAAAAAAGAGGAGCCCTCTGTAAAGAAGAATCTGATTTCATTGATTAAATAGTTCTTAAGTACAAGAGAATGAGAAATAGTTGCAACAAAGAAAAAAAAAAGAGAGAATACAAAATTAGAGATTTCGGACCTCTGGGGCAGAAGTGGAGGAGCTCGATGCCCCCGAAAGGTCAACCGCGGCAGCCATGACTGTCGAGGAAGTCTCAACTGGAGGAAGACCGACAGCAGCTTCAGAAGGTCCGACTTCATCATCGGATGCCTCATCCAGGAAGTCGAGGTCCAGCTTAGGAAACTTTCCAACCACCTTCTCTTAGCAGAGCTCAAAGTCCTTGATGAAGGCGGCCTAGCCGAACTCGACCTTTAGATCCCTCATCTCGGAGGAGGTTTTGAACTCCTCCACTGCCCGAACCATTGCCTCCGAGACCAGGGTCGGGATCTGTGCCTTCAACTCGGAGACCTCGACCTCTGCTTTCTTTCTTTCCTCTCCAAGGTGGCCCTCAAGTCTGCTGAGGTCTCGCCCTCCTTCTGCAGTGCCTCTTGAGATCTCGACTTCAGCGATCTTCTCCTTGAGGCGGGCGCCTCGGCCAGGCGACCTTTCTCCACCTGGACGGCCTCCTTCCTAGCATTGTTCATCACCTCGATGTTGGCGATGAGCTGGTGTCCAGTCTGCAAGAGTGGCCAAGGAGTCAATATAAAAGTTGAGGAATAAGCTAAGCAAAGAGGTGAGAAGAAAAAAGGAGTAAATTGACCTTCCTCAAGAAATGACCCCAAAGAGTCCCAGACCCACTGCTCAGGATCGGCGTGAACAATCCTGTGGACGACCTCGGATAGGATGCACCCTTTGACCAATCTCTTTATTAGATCCCTATTGTTGAAGAGATTTTCCTTCGGATCTTCTTCGGAGCCATCGGCCCCCTCGATGGCAGCCCTGCTGCTGCGGCTCTTGCGGGGCAATATTTTCTTTCTCCTTCTCCATTCGGCCATCGGTGCCTCCTCGGGCCAGGCCTCTGGAGTGGGAACCTCGATCGGGGGGCTCCTTGAAGAGGCCAGGGGGAATGCGAGCTCGACATTGAAGGGAGAGTCGACGGCAATGGCCGCTTAGGCAGGTGCGGCCGAGCTGGTCTCTTCTACCCTTGCCCTCTTTGCTGCCCCCGAGGATGCTGCGCCTCTCCTTTTGTGGGTCTTGAGACTCTAGTTTAGCATTCGAGCTGCGTCGGAATCCATATCTGTAGTGAATGAGAATCGACACAGCTTAACAAAAGAACAAGAAGAAAGGGAAAACAGCGAATGACAAAAAATATATATATATATATAACAATATCGATAGGATTGAGAGGGCTTAGGCCAACGTTAAACAAGAGTTGTTCCTTCAGGAGGTTGGAGAGAAGAGGAGCTAGATAAGCTTCAAGTTTATTGGAGGCTTCAAGGTCATCCTATCCCAGGCTAGAAGCCCGACGGACGGAATCCCTCAGGGAGCCCCAAGGGGGCAACCCCAGCTCCAAGGTCGGGCATCAGACGTAGAAGAACCTCTCCTTCCAGTTGTGGATAGATGAGGGGGCACCTTTCAGCAACCTCTTTCTACTGAACTGAAGAGAGAAGTACCACCAGTCCTTTGTCGAGGGATGGTGCTTGAAGGTATAGAAATTCCTAAATAAAGAAAGGGTTGGCCGAACTTCAGCTAAACTACAGAGGGAAAGAAATTCTATCAGAAACCTAAAGGAGTTCGGCGCTACAGAAACTAAAGAAATATTTAAGAAGCAAAAGAGAGCAATAACAAAAGGTGGAAGCGAAGTTGGAGTCCGGTGCAGAAAGCTTCTGGGTATAAATAGAAGCAGTCGAGGGGAGGAGTACTAGCCCGACCAGTCAGCCCGAGAAGCTCCAGCTCGTACTTCGGAGGAACTCCATACTGAATTCTAATCAGTGAGAGTTCCTCCAGAGTCAAAGAGCTGGGGATGGTGTCTGGTACAAAGATCGGATGAGATTCATCTACAGAACTAAGATTTTGGGGGGCTGGAATGGACGAACTCCTGGAACTGCTAGAGGAGGAAGTACTGGAGGACATTTTGAATCGAGTGAAAACCCTAAAAATCTCAAAAAAATTAGGAAAAATAAGAAATAGAATGTTCGTGGAAAATTGAATAGGTGGAATGTAAAGGAAGAAAAATGGAAGAAGAACAGCAAGAGAAAAAAAAAAGAGGGGAGTTCTGGAACTAACCTAGGCTGGTCCGAAGGATGCAGAGATGCAGAGATGGGGATGACTCGAAGAATGCCTAAGGCCGAAAAGGATGCTGGAGAAGAATGGAACTCTCAGGAAGGAGGGATCGAAGAAACTTCTAGACAAAGTGAGACCCCTGAATGAGGGAGATGGGTTTAAATAGGTGATGAGGTCTGACGGAATAATGATCGCAGATCTCCTCTGGCTGATCTACCACCGCCACGTGTCCCACTCATCATGGCAGGCGGCTGAAAGTGGCTGACAACTGACAAAATCATTATTGCACTGTACCTAAAGCAATGCTCCAGTGAAAATCCCAAAAAATCTTTTCGGATCGTCTCAATTTGAAAAGGCTCCAGCACCAACACGCCAAACGCCAAAACATCTGGAAACAACTGAGTACAGAAATCGAAGGAGGCAACTTCGACTGTGAAAATTTCTCTGTACTTCCTTCATTCAGAATCTGAACTTGAAAGTAGGGGGACTGGTGTTGGGTATAAAATACCCCCACCAAAGTTCGTAAAAGGCCAACCCTTCCAGGGCTCTTCCGGCTTCCGACCTTGCATGGCATCTTTCTGAAATTCCTCGACCATCCGAGCTTCTATAATACCATCCAGACTTCTCCGATAATGAGCTCCTCCATTCAGCTATCAGACTGCTCCAAATACTTTCTGAGCTTCACTATCAGTCGATTTTTTATAGTAACCAGACTCCATCCAAGTTTCTACGGTGGTCGACCACCTTTCAAATTTCATCCGAGCTCCTACAAGAGCCGGACTCCGTCTGAACTTCTACAGTGGATGGATCCCAGACGAACTTCTACGACGGATAGGCTCCACCAGTCGGATCTCTACTTCGAACTTCTTTCAGACTTCGTCAATGACCAAGCTTCTCCAGCAGCGGGACTTCCACAATAAGAAGTCTCCATTCGAGCTTCCACGGCAACCGATCTTTGTTCGAGCTTTTACAATAAGCAAACTTCATCCGGACTCCTACAAGAGCCGGACTCCATCCAAACTTCTACAACAGAATTGAATCCCGAACTCCTCCAATGTTCGACCTTCCATAGTGTCCTCAAGACTCCTCCAGCGGATGAACCTCCACAATGCCATCTGAACTCCATTGTCAGTCGACCCACTGCCAGATTCCTCATGGAACTAGGCCTCTCCGACGGACGGTCCTCAGACGAGCTTCTACACCAGGCAAATTCCAGACAGACTCCTCTAGCAATCAGACTCTTACCGAATTTCTCCAACAGAAAGTCCCGTTCGAGCTTCTACAGCAGATGACTTCTGCCTGCAGCATCAGCACCCAAGGCACCCGACAACAGTGGACTCGTCAGCAACCTCAAAAATATTCGAGCTTCTCTTAGATTGTAGAGACACAGAGCCATTCCGCTCCATCAGACATCCCAGTCGAGCTTCAATCGTCAGGCCCGAACTCTCTGGCAAGTCACAATAATGGCCACTACCCCACTCCACTCTCTGTAAAGATTCCATGTAGCCCCACCACTCTCTGGCAAGTCACGACAATGGACACCACTTCACTCTCCATAACAGATTCCATGTGGCCCTGAACGGCCCCCTAATGCCACTACTCTCCGTAACAAACTCCGCATGGCCCAAATGGCCCACTACCAGACAGTTACAAACATCGCTGTCAATCAGTTACGCTCTCCATCGATAAAAAGGGACCCCCAGATACATTCATCTCTAAGCTCTAAACTCTATCTCGAAACTCTGCTAAAATCTCATTTGAGTACTCCATTTCTGTTGAGGTAGAGTACTGACTTGAGCATCGGAGAGTCTTGCCGGAGCACCCCCAACTCCGGTTTAGACTTTCCTTGCAGGTCCCAGCGGTGGATGCGATCCCCTCGACTCCAGCTTCTCCGGCGTCAGCAGAATTCTGCACCAACAGTATCTATGTATGTAGATTGGAAAAGATCGAGCAACCTCTTAGATCTATCCCTATAGATCTTCATCTCTAGGATGTAGGCTGCTTCTCCTAGATCCTTCATAGAGAATTGTAACAATAGTCACACTTTTATTCTCTTTAATGCAGAGACATAATTTTTAATTAAGAGAATATCATCCACATACAAAACGAGAAATACAATCACTGAACTATTAGCCCACTTATATATGCAAGGTTCCTCTCCATTCTTAATGAAGCCATATGTTCTGATCATCTTATTAAAATATATATTCCAACTTTGAGATGTTTGCTTCAATCTATAAATGAATCTCTGAAGCTTGCACACCCTAGACTTGTCTGTGGATATGAACCCTTCAGGTTGTATCATATACACCTCTTCATTCAGCTCTCCATTTAGGAATGATATCTTCGCATCCATTTGTCAGATTTCATAGTTCAAGTATGCTGCTATCACAAGCATGATCCGAATGGATTTGAGCATTGTCACAGTAGAGAACATCTCATCAAGTCAACACCATAATGCTGACGATACCTCTTGACAACCAAATGAGCTTTATAGGTCTCCACCTTTCCATCTGTACTTCTTTTTCTTTTGAAGATTCACTTACATCCTATGAATTTTATCCCTTCAGGTGGATCAACAATATCCATATATTATTGATCTTCATGGACTTCATTTCGAATTTCATAGCTTCAAGCCATTTCTCAAAGTCAGACCTTTGCATTGCATCCATTTAGATGATTGGATCCTCATTGTTCTCGTCAAGCTCAACAGAAATCTCCATCCCAGACCAAGAAGCCTAAGTATTTATCTGGCTGATGTGGTATTCTACTGGATCATCTTAAGGATGGTTTTATATTAGGCTTCGGGTTTGATCTAATCAAATTTAGTTGAGATTCAATCACTGGTGTCGCTTTTTCTATTTGTCGAACTTCATCAAACTCGACTTTAGAGAGACTTATTCCATCACTAAGAAACTTTTTTTTTAAAAAATATGTCTTACTGCTGATAAATACCTTTTATTCAGTAGAAAGATAGAAGTAATTATTGGGAAATGTGTCCCAAAAAGCCAATCATCAAGCTGTTGACGGTTGAGCAACCAAGTATTGTAATTGATTTGTTAATAAATAAAATATATTTGGTATTTCATCATAAGCTTTCATCTTCTAATGAACTCCGTTGTTATGATGAAGTCTTTAGGACTATTTAGATTTGATAAAGAGAGGATTTATCGATTAGTCCTTAAAACAGTTCACGACCAAATGATAGGCTGTTAATAAGGACGACAGCTTCTATCAAGCATAGGTCGCTGTAGGCCATATGGGTTGGTTGTCCTCTTAACCAAAGAGTGTGGAGACACTGGTATGGTATACAGGTGAGATGTACTAGTACATCATCATTGAACGTGACCAACTCTAGAGTATTCTACCATCGAGAATGTCTCTGATGGGATATAGGTATAAGTGTCCCTTAGACTTGAGATCGCCTCAGTGACTTGCAAGCAACTCACTGTGCTTTGGTACTGGACTAACTGAATTTCTAATTCAGGGATGGAAAGCTTCTGGGCACAGTCAAGTACTTGCAAAGTCAAAGTGTGATCGAGATGGGATTGACCACTCCAAGAGTTGGAGAAGAATGAGTCGCTGTATTTCAATTTAGCAAAACCTTGGCCAGGGTAATCCATTAGATGGATTTGATATTTTGAAATATAATGTGGACAACCTGATCAGAGTTGACAATTGAACTCTGGGGTGTCCTATGATCATTTTAGTCAAGGGGATGAATTATATGAAAACTATATCTGCATGGGTTCTAAGGATGTTGTTCTACACATTCGACCTATCCGGTCGTCGGGTATCATTGCTAGATGGTCACTTCGATTGGTAAAAAATTTATTCCTGTGCTACCGACTTAGGTTCAGACCTATGAGGTCACACACATTAGAGTTCATGATCCGATCGGATGGTTGATCAACGATTAAGAATCATTCTAGGGTTAAATGATCAATACGATTGACATTTAACCCAGTGCAAGTATTGCAGGAGGATCGATTAGCAATTTGATTGCTAATTGACTTAATTTGATTAAGCCAATGGGCTGAGATTAAGTCTAATTAAATATGATTTAATTAGATTTAGTTTGGGCTTGATTGGATCAAGTCCAATTGGTTTATTGGATAAGCCAAGTGCAAGAAAAAATTAGTCCTAGTTCAACTAGGACTTGGGTCAATCTAATTTTTAATTTGATTAGAAAATTAAATCAGATTTAAATCTAATTTAATCTGATTAAATTAGGTTCTTAATTAGGTTAAGACTTATTTTAATTAGGTTGATCTAATTTTAGTTTATTTGATTTGAGAAACCAAATTAAAACAAGTCATAAGATTGAATCCTAGTAAGACTAAGATTCCACCTTGCACCACATAAGCCATCCTCACGCCCTCTCTCTCATTCAACACCAATCTCCTCTTATTTTGTGTGACAAAAGCCCTCTCCCAGGTCTCTCCCATGTTCACAGAAGGTCTCCTCTCTTCTTTCTTACATGGAAGGTGGTTTGGATCAAATCAAAAAGGAATAAGTTTGGATTTCGAATTCTATAAGATAGAGTTTTAGAAATCCAAAACTCTTTCAATTTTGCACCAAATCTATCCAAATTTTTTTTTGAAATTTTTATAATTTTAGGGTACACATTATGCACCCTTTCTAGTAATCCATGCACAAAAATAAGGAGGACATGCTCAAGAGTTGGGCACCCCTTAACTTGCCATGTTTGGATAAGCCTTGACTAGGTATTTGACCTAGATAAGGACTCTATCATATCTCTCTATATAAAATGAGTTTTTTCATATAATTTTTGAATAAGATAGATATTTGAGAGACCTTTAGGCCATCCAAAAATTAAAGAGAAAGACCTTTGGATCGTGGAGATATAAAAGATACAAGTTAGGGTGTCTAGAGAGAGAAACGAGAAGAAGAAGAGGGTCTTCTTCTAGGGTTGTTTTGTTTTCATATCTTTCCTCCCTCCATCTTGAGTTTCCTGAGAGTGTCTTAGATCTAAAACTCCTCCTTCTACTTTTCATCTTTGGAAGAGTCCAAATCAAGAAGAAGGAGGCACCTGATCAACCATCAAAGAAGGATCAACGTAGTACTAGCATACTGTGCTGATTTTCTGAAGCAGGACTTCTGATCGAGATTCGTGGGCTCGTGTGGATGACTCCTAGAGGTCGGACATGTGTGCAGCTTGCAACATCATCCTCAAGCCTGAATCAGCGAGGTTAGAATGTCTAACTTGCAAGGTAATAGATCTGATCTATTGTTTAATACATACATTAGATGTAGTATAGAAACATATTGATATGATCAACATGTAGTTCATGCTATATTTATATATTTTAATTTTTAATTTAATCTATGTAATAATTATGTAATAGAATCTTAGATCTAGGAATTCTCTAGTTTTAAAAATAATTTTGATTTATTTTAGTCTTCCATTGTATAATCTTGAAAAAGTTTCAAGATCTAACCCTGAAACTCTAGATCTGGTTCCTACAATTGGTATCAGAGCCAGGTTCTTTATTACATGATTATTTATACATACTTAGATTATTTTTTAGATTAGATCTAGTTTATAATCTGATTATTAAATCTACAATTAAAATTTTAGATCAATCACGAACTGTAAGGTTGTCCTGCTGTAAGGTTTACCCCTTACAGTGCAAAGGTTGTCCTAGTTTGTGTAGATCTATCTTTAATCATAAATTTGTTAGATATGATCTAGATTAAATTTATAATTTATTAGATTTAAAAGATATTTAAATCTGAAATAAAATCTCTTTGTTAATAATTTTTTTGCAAAGAAATTGTTTAAAGTTGAAATTGTTTCAATTACATGAACCTGTTTAGATTAGATCTAAAGTAGTTTCATGTTTATTTCACTTGTATCTTGATTATGAATCAAACATGCAATATGGTTGGTAGAATCATATTATAAAATTATTTTACAAATATAAAAATTATTTTTTGAAAAGCCGAACCCAACCCTCAGCCCAAAACTTAATTAAGAATTAAGAAGTTGTTTGATTAGGTTCTAGGATTGTGAATTGAAGAACCTAAGACACAAACCATAACACATTGGGTTAATGGGTTAGTGGGAATTAGGTCCATTAATTGGGTTAGACCTATGGTTAGATTGAAGATGGACTTAATTAGAGAATTGACTAAATCTAATCAATTGTTGTCTTAGATTAGGTCAAGGATTCTCTAGATCAATTACAATAGTCGTAGTTGGTCAAGTCCATGTCTTTAATGAGAACCAAATGGACTTGATTCTTGGCTAAGCGGTCTAGCATGAACTGTTAGGTTGATCTAATCGAAACTAATTAAACCAGTTGGTGTCTAAGGTAAACCAGACCGATGGTTTTTAATTGGGAGCCCGCTTACCTGGCCATTTCTGATGGTGTCTAAGGCAAGCTTTGGCAGACCCTCCCACTGATCGAACTTACCTAGCCTCTTGATGAAATTATATTTTGATCAGATCACTTGACTATTCGAGCTGACCCATGTCAGCTAGGTAAATCAGTGTGACTGATTTAGGTGCTCCTAGACCAGCCCTTTTAATGGTCTCCCTTAAGCTGACTTGGTGAAGCCAGTGGGAGGATCATGATAAGTTGGTTCATCTGACCTCATCCTCTATATTATTTAAATCTTCTAAAATTATTAGGTCCTTAAAATGATAAAGTTATGGAGATAACTGAGTCATAGCCTCCCATTAAGGTGTTTGATAATGAGTCCATTAACTCAATAATCATTGCAGACCCAAAAGCCTGGTGCTTGTTGACTAATGGAATTATCACTCATCATATGATGACTTGGAAGTGTCTCTCTAACGGTGGTTAGGTGAGCCAACCAAAGTTGGGCTTAATCATTCGTTGGTTAGATACACCCAGTATGATCATGTTAATGGTTGGACCTAACCGGATCCTTACAGTGGAGGCCAAAGCCTATTGATTAGGTTTCTGGGGCAAAATTAAAATTACTAGAAATTATTTAGAGAAAAATTAGTTATGAACCTACCCTTAGATGTACATGGGTTGGCCAACCAAAGTTGGGCTTGTGTGCAGTCTAAGTGGATTCTAGTACCCACTAAGGAATTAGGGTAATTCCTCGAATTGGAGGTAGAGGCTACCAACTCGAATAAAATAGTAGGAGAAACCTTTTGATTAAAGTTCAAATCTTTAGGTTTAATGAATCAATTACTAATTAGGTTATGGTTCTCCTTTGTGCAAATATGGCCACTTCCCTATCGCTCCGATCATTGTTGGACAATGATAAGTTGGTGGGACCCAACTTCGATAGCTGGTACCGAAAGTTGAAGATAGTCCTGGAGCATGAACGGATTATATATGTGATAATGGATCCTTCACCTAAGGAGCCAGCTGTCAATGCACGTGGAATAGTCAGAGACACTTACCAGAAGTGGCTCAGTGATCGGACCACGGTGCGCTGTATCATGCTGGCTGCCATGAGCGACGAGTTCAGTCACAGATTCGAGATGACTCAACCAAAGGACATGCTTCAAGTGTTGGAGGATGCCTTTGGCACATCCGATGACGTGGAGAGGTACAAGACTAGTTGTGCCATCTTCAATGCCAAAATACGGGATGGTGTCTCTATCACTGATCATGTATTGTACATGATCGAGCTGATGGAATGATTGAGCAAGCTCGGCTTTTCCTTGCATGAGCAGCTTGGGAAAGATGCAATACTGAACCCACTGCCCAAGTCTTATCTCCCATTCCTCACTCATTATAGAATGACAAAGCCTGAAGCAAACTACCATGGGTTATTGGGGTTGCTTCAGAACTTTGAGAAGGATCACCAACTCCTCAAGGAATCGGTGAACTCAGTGGGAGGTTCATCTTCTGGTTCACAACCCTTTGAGAAAGGAAAGAAGAACAAGAAGAAGAAAGTGAAGAAGGTGCAAGTTCAGACTGGGACATCAGTGCAGAGCCAGACCAAAAAGATCAAGCCTGATAAGAGTCTATTCTACTGGCAAGCACTCTAGATTAGATAGTGTGTCAGATATCTACTTATGGCACTGTAGGCTAGGTCATATAAACAAGAACAGAATAAACAGGTTGACTCAAGAGGGAATCCTCGAAGTCAGTGATTGTGAATCACTTCCAACCTGTGAGTCCTGTCTTCTTGGTAAAATGACCAAGTCATCCTTTACTGAAAAGGTGAGAGAGCTACTGAGCTCTTGGGCCTAGTACATACTGATGTATGTGGGCCCATGAGCACCAGTGCTAAAAGTGGATATTTCTACTTCATAACTTTCACAGATGACCTATCCCGATATGGATATGTCTATCTGATGAAACATAAGTCAGATTCATTTGAAATGTTCAAACGATTCTGAAGTGAAGTAGAAAAATAAACTGGGAAGAGTATTAAAACTCTTCGATCTGATCGAGGAGGAGAATACCTTTTTATTGAGTTTCTCACATATCTAGGAGAGAATGGGATTCTCTCCTAATGGACTCCTTCAGGAACACCACAGCATTATGGTGTGTCTGAAAGGAGGAATCAACTCTGTTAGACATGGTCCGATCCATGATGGGTTTTGCTAGCTTGCCGATATCCTTCTGGGGATATGCACTCGAATCGGCCTGTTATCTGTTAAATAGGGTTTCAAGTAAGTCTGTAATTAAGACTCTATATGAGATATGGATGGAACGTAAGCCAGCACTTTCACACCTTAGGATCTGGGGGTGCCCGACCTATGTCAAACGATTAGTCACAGACAAACTTGGACCTAGGTCTGACAAATGCTCATTCATAGGGTACCCCAAAGAGATAAAAGGATATTTTTTCTACCATGCTGATGAACAAAAGGTGTTCGTCAGCCTTAAGGCAATCTTTTTAGAAAAGGAGTTCCTTGGTGAAGGAACCGTTGCCTCTAAGGTTAAACTTGATGAAGTTCAATAGGTAGAAAGATCGACACCAATAGCTGAACCTGAGTCGGATATGATTAGATCAGATCCGGAGCCCAATGTACCTACACCATTAAGGCGATCCGGTAGAGTACCACATCAGTCGGATAGATACTACAGTTTTTGATCCGAGATGGTGATCCCATCGAACTTGATGAGAATAATGAGGATCCGATCACCTATATGGATGCAATGCAGAGACCTGATTCTGAGAAATGGCTTGAAGCCATGAAATCCGAAATGGAGTCCATGAAGGTCAACGATGTATGGACATTGGTTGACCCACCTGAAGGGGTTAAACCCATTGGGTGTAAATGGGTCTTCAAAAGGAAGAGGGGCACAGACGGAAAGGTGGAGACCTATAAAGCCCGTCTAGTCGCCAAGGGGTATCATCAACGTTATGGTATTGACTGTGACGAGACGTTTTTCCCTGTGGCAATGCTCAAATCCATTCGGATAATGCTTGCAATAGCTTCCATCTGCATTATGAGATCTGGCAGATGGATGTAAAGACAGCTTTCCTAAATGGAGAGCTGACCGAAGAGGTGTATATGATACAACCTGAGGTGTTTACATCCACAGATGAGTCCAAGGTGTGCAAGCTTCAGAGATCCATTTATGGATTGAAGCAAGCTTCTCGAAGTTGGAACATGCATTTTGATAAGGTGATCAAAACGTATGGCTTCATTAAGAATGGAGAAGAGTCCTGCATCTATAAATGGGTAAATGGTCCAATTATGGTATTCCTTATCTTGTACCTGGATGACATTCTTTTAATCAGGAATGACATCCCCGTACTACAGGGAATAAAAGTTTGGTTGTAATCACAGTTCTCCATGAAGGACTTGGGTGAAGCATCCTACATCCTAGGGATGAAGATCTATAGGGATAGATTTAAAAGGATGCTTGGGTTATCCTAGTCCATGTACATAGATACTGTGCTGAAGAGGTTCAGCATGGAGAATTTCAAGAAGGGCTATCTACCGATAGGCCAAGAAATTTCTCTCTCTAAGAAGGATTGTCCGACAACTCCTGAAGAGAGAGAGCGTATGAGTAGAGTCCCATATGCTTCAGCCGTGGGATCTATCATGTACGCCATGACATGTACAAGACCAGATGTGGCATACTCACTAGGAGCAGTGAGTAGATACCAATCTGATCCTGGAGAAAATCACTGAAAAGTGGTTAAAGCCATCCTTAAGTATTTGAGAAATACTAAGGACCAATGGTTGGTTTATGACGAGTCAGATCTGAAACTTGTGGGGTTCACAGACTCTAGCTTCCAATCTGACCATGATGACAGCAGGAGCGTATCGGGTTATATCTTTACTCTGAATGGTGGAGCCATCTGCTGGAAGAGTTCCAAGCATCATACTGTGGCGGACTCTGTTTGTGAAGCGGAGTACATCGCAGCATCGGATGCCGTGAAGGAAGCTGTGTGGCTGAGGAAATTCATCAACGAGCTTGGAGTAGCACCCTCCCTCGATGGTCCAGTCCTGCTCTATTGTGACAGCACTGGTGCCATAGCTCAGGCGAAGGAATCCAAAGCACATCAGCGGATGAAGCACATCTTGCACCGCTTCCACTGGTCCGAGAGATTGTGGATCGAGGTGACGTCGACCTTCAGAAGATCGACGGAAAAGAGAATCTGACCGACCCCTCCACTAAAGCCCTAGCGATAAAAGAGTTCGACAACCACAAGTCGAAGATGGGTATTAGATACTGTACCGAGTGGCTTTAGGACAAGTTGGAGTTGTTGGGAAATGTGTCTCAAAAAGTCAATCGTCAAGCTGTTGACAGTTGAGCAACCAAATATTGTAATTGATTTGTTAATAAATAAAATATATTTGGCATTTTTATCATAAGCTTTCATCTTCTAATGAACTCCGTTGTTATGATGAAGTCCTTAGGACTATTTAGATTCGATAAAGAGAGGATTTATCGATTAGTCCTTAAAACAGTTCACGACCAAATGATAGGCTATTAATAAGGACGACAGCTTCTATCGAGCATAGGTCACTGTAGGCCATATGGGTTGGTTGTCCTCTTAACCAAAGAGTGTGGAGACACTGGTATGGTATATAGGTGAGATGTACTGGTACATCATCATTGAACGTGACCAACTCCAGAGTATTCTACTATCGAGAATGTCTCTGATGGGATATAGGTATAAGTGTCCCTTAGACTTGAGATCGCCTCAGTGACTTGCAAGCAACTCACTGTGCTTTGGTACTGGACTAACTGAATTTCTAATTCAGGGATGGAAGGCTTCTGGGCACAGTCAAGTACTTGCGAAGTCAAAGTGTGATCGAGATGGGATTGACCACTCCAAGAGTTGGAGAAGAATGAGTCGCTGTATTTCAATTTAGCAAAACCTTGGCCAGGGTAATCCATTAGATGGATTTGATATTTTGAAATACAATGTGGACAACCTGATCAGAGTTGACAGTTGAACTCTGGGGTGTCCTATGATTATTTTGGTCAAGGAGATGAATTATATGAAAACTATATCCGCATGGGTTCTAAGGATGTTGTTCTACACATTCGATCTATCCGATCGTCGGGTACCATTGCTAGATGGTCACTTGATTGGTATAAAAATTTATTTTATACTACCGCTTAGGTTCGGACCTATGAGGTCATACACATTAGAGTTATGATCCGATCGATGGTTGATCAACGATTAAGAATCATTCTAGGGTTAAATGATCAATACGATTGACATTTAACCCAGTGCAAGTGTTGCAGGAGGATCGATTAGCAATTCGATTGCTAATTGGCTTAATTTGATTAAGTCAATAGGCTGAGATTAAGTCTAATTAAATATAATTTAATTAGATTTAGTTTGGGCTAGATTGGATCAAGTCCAATTGGTTTATTGGATAAGCCAAGTGCAAGGAAAAACTAGTCCTAGTTCAACTAGGACTTGGGTCAATCTAATTTCTAATTTGATTAGAAAATTAAATCAGATTTAAATCTAATTTAATCTGATTAAATTAGGTTCTTGATTAGGTTAAGACTTATTTTAATTGGGTTGATCTAATTTTGGTTTATTTGGTTTGAGAAACCAAATTAAAACAAGCCATAAGATAGAATCCTAGTAAGACTAGGATTCCACCTTGCACCACATAAGCCTTCCTCACGCCCTCTCTCTCATTCAACGCCAATCTCCTCTTATTTTGTGTGACAAAAGCCCTCTCCCAGGTCTCTCCCACATTCACAAAAGGTCTCCTCTCTTCTTTCTTACATGGAAGGTGGTTTGGATCAAATAAAAAAGGAATAAGTTTGGATTTCGAATTCTATGAGATAGAGTTTTAGAAAACCAAACTCTTTCAATTTTGCACCAAATCTATCTAAATTTCTTTTTGGAATTTTTATAACTTTTAAGGTACATATTATGCACCCTTTCTAGTGATCCATGCATGAAAATAAGGAGGAGGTGCTCAAGAGTTGGGCGCCCCTTAACTTGCCATGTTTGGATAAGCCTTGACTAGGTATTTGACCTAGACAAGGACTCTATCATATCTCTCTATATAAAATGAGTTTTTTTATGAAATTTTTGAACAAGATAAAGATTTGAGAGTCCTTTGGGCCATCCAAAAATCAAAGAGAAAGACCTTTAGGTCGTAGAGATATAAAAGACACAAGTTAGGATGTCTAGAGAGAGAAACGAGAAGAAGAAGAGGGTCTTCTTCTAAGGTTGTTTTGTTTTCATATCTTTCCTCCCTCCATCTTGAGTTTTCTGAGAGAGTCTTAGATCTGAAACTCCTCCTTCTACTTTTCATCTTTGAAAGAGTCCAAATCAAGAAGAAGGAGGCACCTGATCAACCATCAAAGAAGGATCAGTGCAGTACTAGCATACTGTGCTCATTTCCTGAAGTAGGACTTCTGATCGAGATTCGTGGGCTTGTGTGGACGACTCCTAGAGGTCGGATGCATGTGCAGCTTGCAACATCATTCTCAAGTCCGGATCAACACCATTATGCTGTGGTGTCCCTAAGGAGGTCCATCATGAGAAAATTCTATTCTCTTCTAGATATGTAAGAAATTCATTAAAAAGGTATTCACCCCCTCGATCAGATTGAAAAATTTTAATATCTTTTTTAGTTTATTTCTCTACTTCATTATGGAATCATTTGAATATTTCAAATGATTCAAACTTATGTTTTATCAAGTAAACATACACATACCTAGATAGATCATCTGTGAATGTAATAAAATAGCTATACTCTCTTCTGACACTAATGCTCAAGGTCCACATACATCACTATGTATTAGACCCAGAACATCATTGGCTCATTCACCTTTTCCAACAAAAGGTGACTTAGTCATCTTCCCAAGAAGACAAGACTCATAGGTCGGTAATGATTCACAATCGTTGATATTGAGGATATCCTCTTGTGCTAACCAGTTTATCCTGTTCTTGTTAATGTGATCGAGCCTACAATGCCAAAGGTAGACATCTGTGATATTATCTAACTTAGGATGTTTATTTGAAGTATATATTATACTCACAGGCTGTGACAAAATATAGATACTATTTCTTAATTATCCTCACATTATTGTAACATCATTTATAATAATATCACAATAATCATCATTTATTGATAAAATATAATCATCTTTGGCCAAAAGGCTAACAGAGATTATATTCATCAAGAAAGATGGACAATAGTGATAATCACTCAAAATGATACTATTAGATTTGAAAATAAGCTCGACGACTCTTAAAGTCAGGATTAAAACTTGACTTCCATCTCTCACATTCAGGAACCTTTCATCATTCTCAAATTTTCTACTAACTTAAAGTCCTTGCAATGAATTGCATATGTGAATTGGACTTTCAGTATCCAATACCCAAGTAGTAGTGTCACATATAGAGAAATTACGAAGTGTTATCACATAAGTACCTTGAGTAGCCACAATTGCTTGTTTCTCTTTAGCCTATTTAGATCATAGTCTGCTTGATTCGATTCAGTCTTAAACTTTTTAGCTAGATTGGGCTCAAGATCAATATTTAACTTCTAATACTGGCTATCGAAGTTAGATCCAATAAGCTCATCACTGTCAAATAGTGAGTGGAGTGACAAATTGCTATCCATTCTGAAAAGAAAGAAAAAATATAGACCTAATTAGTACATGAATTAATTAAGCCTAAAGATATAGACTTGAGTCTAAAGATTCTCCACTATTTTATATGAATTGATAGCCTCTACCTCCAATTCAAAGAATTATCTTAATTCCTTAGCAGGTACTAAAATCCACATAGACTGCATATAGGCTCGAGTATGACTTGGCGAACCCATATGCATCTATAGATAGGTTCTCAATCAATTATTTTTTCAAATAATTTTTAGTAATTTGTTTCACCCCAAGTTTCATTTCAGTAGGCGATGGGTCTCCACTGAAAGTTTCAATTTGGTCAAACCATTAACATGAACCTACTCAGTGATTCTAACTAATGAATGATCAGGTCCGAGTATGGCTTGGCCAATCCAACCATTCATCAGATAGTACAATAGAGTCATCATATGGTGAATGATAATTTCATCTTTCAGAGAAACACCAAATGGATGGCACCTATAATATCAATCAAAAATAATGGACCCATTACCATTCACCTTAATGAGAAGCTATGATCTAGTTATCGTCATAACTAGCTAATTTTATGGACCTAATAATTTAGAAGATTTGATTAACATAATTTATCAGAATTAAATATATAGACTAGCTAATCTGGATCCTCCCACTAACTTCACCAAGTTAGATCAGATTGAATTAGAAATAAGCCGGTCAAACTGACAAGTCATCAATCCTTTCACTGACTTCACCAAGTCATGATGAGGATAAAGTCAAGTTGAACTAGGAGCACCTAAATCAGTCACAACTAATTTTCAAGTAGCATGGATCAAACCTCAATCATTAAGCGATCTGATCAAAAATGATTTACCATATTGGCCAGGTAAGTAAGATCAGTGGGAGGGATATGCCATTAACTCACCATAGACTCAATCTATGAGAGTAGCTCTCAATTAATGACTATCGGTCTAGACTGTCAAACTTACCTTAGACACCAACTGGTTAATCGGTTTCAACTAGATCGACTTATGGATTTGAGTTCGACTACTGAGCTCAAGATCAAAGTCCATTTGAGTCTAATCAAAGACATGGACTCGACCAACTACAACTGTTGTATTGGCCCTAGAGAAATTTTAATTTAATCTAATTCAACTTTTAGTTAGACTTAATCAATTTTTCTATTTAGTTCATTTAATCTTTGATTCTAACCCTAAGGTCTAACCCAATTAGGAGGATCTGATCAAGCTAACCCATAAACCCATCACTCATGATTTATGCGAATGACATTAGATCTTTAATTCATAATTCTAGATCTAATATGTTCAACTTAATTCTTAATTAAGTTTGAGACTGTGGGTAGGGATTTGATATTTAAAAATAATTTCAAATTTTATAAAATATTTTATAATTAATTTTTATACACCATTATTTAGATCTGAAATTTGAATCGACTCACCTCTGGATTGAGCCGACTCATCACAATGGGTTGACTAAGTTTTGAGACTTAGTTGACTTATTGATGATGAATTATTAATCATATTTTTAGCCTATTTCATTGAGTCAGCTCAATAAAAATTGAGCTAACTGATTAGATCCTAAGTCGATCTAAACAAAATTATGGTGACTCAACAGGTGAACTACAATAATTACATTAATTTTAGATCAAAATAATTCTACATAAATAGTAATAAAATTAATCATAAATTATTTTAAAATTATCTTAAATATATTTATGATTCTAGATTTTATTTGTAATGATTAGACGCAACTACATTTCATACAATATATCACATACATAATCCTAAAATTTTAAATTTTAGGACTGTGAGAAAAGTAAAGTTTACTTTTCGCTACTCAGATTATCTAATCTAAATAATTTAAAATATAATCTAAGTTATCTAATATCTGATTATTATATTTTGATCATATCAAAATCAGATAATAATCATCATAAATAAATATCATATGTTTTAATTTAAAATCAAATTTTATAAAGATCAGCACAAACTAAGACAAACTTTGCACTGTATGAAGAAAAAACTGCCTTTTTTCTTGTAGGATCTTCCAAATTTCATCAAATCTGGGGTAGAATAATTAAAAAAAAAATTATCTATATTTATTTCAGATCTAAATCTTTAGATCTAATTTTATTATCTGATATTGATTTTAAAATAAATCTAAAAGTAAGAGGAAACATGAAATACCTCAAGGATAATCTGATAAAACCCTGTAGATGATCGGAGCAAGCCAGAGGTTCTGATTTAGCCACGCAGTCACCTGGCCTCTACCAGTATCCACTCAGGTAGGATCTAGATCATCTTCTCCTCATGAATCTCTGCTCCAAAAATCAAAATTAAATCTGATTAGGAAGATCTTCAAAAGTCTTTCTGAAGTTGGAGCAGCAGCCTGTCGAAGAAGTCCTACAGCCTTCTTGTTCAAGATATCACCAGCCTTGATCCTTCACCAGATGGATGCCCAACCTTTTGGGCATGAAGAGTGGAGAGGGAGCACTAGGGAGGACATGGGGAAGAGGAGGGTTGGCTAGCTTTTGCTGGGTTGGGAGCAGAATCACTAAACCCTAGGCATAGACAGGGTTTATATAGACCCTGCTGCGCTGCGCAATGCCTCATCATTCGATCAATCAAAAAATTTTATTTAATCCAAAAAAATTTTGATTGGTGGAGTGATGTCATCTGATCACATCAGATAAAAATCCCACCCTCTCTCCTAGAGTTGGCACTAACATTGGATAAGCACAATCATGTTGGCGCCAAAGAGTCCATGTTGATCAAAACTCTCCATCCTTATCCACTTGGGGTGCCCACTTTAATCCAATTGGGCTCACGCCATAATCTGATTATGGCACCCAATTTAATATGGATTTGACATGTCTCCACAAAAATCCTCCAATGAGCTCTTGCCAAGTGGCCTTCAGTTTAAGACCCATATGTCAACATTTGATAGATGTCCTAAAATAAAAATGGCAGGTGATTGGAATTAGCAGGTGTTGTCTTAAATTCATCTTATGAATTAAGACAAGTCTTTTTTAAGCTGGACAAGCTTCATTTAGATTGAGAAAAATCTTCTCAAGGTTCTCTGGGTGAGTCAAATCATATTTGGCTCAGTCAAGATAGAAAAGATTACACGAGGAGAAAGTTAGGCTCAATCATATGCTAGCACGATTTCCTTGAACCTAATTGGATCTAATCCAAATCAATTGGGCTAGCTCAATTGATGACATCCAGATCCTAACCCTTGTTAGTGTGATCTAGTTAGATTCAATTCTGTATGGTAATGAGGTATGTCATGATCTCATCATCGACATCATCGAAACTCCTTTCGACGGATCAGAACTCTTCTGATTCATATAATTAGAATGATCGATCATCAAGATCATTCTAATTGCTCCCAAAATCCACCAGTGACACCTAGCAGTATATGGTGGCAACCCATCAGAACTGAAGATGAACCTCTCGGTGCAATTACCTGTGTGATTGAGTTTCTCTATCATGAGTCCTGACTGAATTAGGGTTAAGGTGAACTCGTCAAACCCAACATCAGTCATATGAATTAATTGATCGATCCGAGTCCGATGTGAAACCCCAATGGAAAACTCTTTTTCATTATATCACTCTACCATGGCCATGGATTTAAGGACTCGATCTTTCGATCATCATAGGACTACTCCTCTCATCTATCGAGGTTGATAGATCCTATCTTGGTGGATCTGGTTCCTACAATGAATATGCTACAGTCAACATACACCTCAGGGTTCCGAATGGCTAGGAGACCGAGTTATGGTGTAGTCAAACTATAACATACTCAAGATGAACTGTCACGCACCTCAGATCAAAGAACTAGACACACAACTGCAGCATCGAGCTAGTCATCGACGAGAAGGTAGACTTCCTTATGACTGCTCGAGGTGGTCATGCTCAGTACTCTCGTTCTCAATAAATATCTATACTCTCACTTTGGTGTCTCCACACCATAGACTCAAGACACATCTACCCTAAGAAAGCGATCATACCCCAACCTTTCAGATCGATCACCATCCTCATGATGATCCTATGGTCAGGAGCTGTTTGTGAGTTAGTTATGTAAATTCATGCATTAAATTTTTAACTCTTGAAAATATGAATTGACATTTTTACTAACTCAAAGGATGTATCACGGACACAATGTATACAATGTGATAGAAGAACAACCCATTTATTGATTTATAGTCAAAATTATAAATTTGCCCTTAGATTTGTACATAATGTGTCAGCTAATCTGGCATTTAAGGCACACATCTAACAAACTCCCACTTGACCTAATGCCAATTGGCTACATATCTAAGTCCCATCTTCTCAAGATGGGCTTTGATCTTCTGCTGGCCTAATGGGTTTGTCAGCAGGTCTGCCATATTGTCTGTGGAGTTGACTCTCTTAACCTCGATATAACCTTTTTCGAGGTAATCATGGATCAGATGGAATCGCCGCTCGATATGCTTGGACTTCTGGTGAGACCTTGGCTCCTTAGCTAGGGCTATGGTGCCATTATTGTCACAGTGAAGAGAGATGGCATCCGACGGCATCACTCCAAGCTCTGCGGTAAATTTCTTGTACCAAAATACCTTCTTCGTAGCTTCCGATATAGCAATATACTCTACCTCCATGGTAGAATCAGCAATCACCGTCTGCTTAAAACTCTTCCAGCTAACTGCACCACCATTGCAAATGAATAGACTCCCAAATGTTGACTTTCGATCATCTATATTAGACATAAAGTCTGAGTCTGCATATCCCTGAATCTGGAGTTCTCCATTCCCGAAGACTAGAAATATATCCTTAGTCCTTCTCAAGTACTTAAGGATACATTTCACAGAAGTCCAGTGCTCTTCACCTAGATTCAACTGATATCTGCTTGTGACACTCACAGCATTGGCTATATAAGGTCGTGTACATAGCATGGCATACATAAGGCTCCCTATTGCCGAAGCATAAGGGATCTTGCTCATGCGTTCAATCTCCTCAAGTGTGCTAGGGCACATCTTTTTGGAGAGATGAATGCCATGTCTAAAAGGTACTAAATCACTTTTGGAGTTTTTCATGCTAAACTTTTTTAGCACCTTCTCTATATACATCTTCTGTGAAAGTCCCAGCATCCTATTTGGTCTATCTCTATAGACCTTAATACCCAGTATAAAGAATGCCTCTCCTAGATCTTTCATAGAGAACTCCTTAGACAACCATACTTTGACTGAGATCAATATAGGAATGTCATTCCCAATTAGGAGGATATCATCTACGTACAATATGAGGAGGATAACTGCGCTCCCACTGACCTTTTTGAATACACATGGTTCTTCCTTTTTTTGATGAAACCAAATATTTTGATCACATCATTGAAATGAGTATTCCAGCTCCAAGATGCTTGCTTAAGTCAATAAATGGATCTTTACAGCTTGCAGACCTTGTGATCATTATCACTAGAGGTGAAACCAAGTGGCTGTTCCATATAGATATCTTTCTCAAGATGTCCATTTAAGAATGCCATTTTCACATCCATCTGCCATATTTCATAATCGAATGGATTTTAGCATGGCTACGGGCGAGAAGGTATCCTGATAGTCAATGCCTTCACGCTAACTATAACCTTTCGCTACGAGCCTAGCCTTGAATGTCTCTACATTCCCATCTGTACCTATCTTTCTCTTGAAGATTCATTTACACCAATAGGTACAATACCTTCAGGTGGATTTACCAAGGTCCAGACTTGGTTTGAGTGCATCGAGTCAATTTCTGATCTCATTGCCTCTAACCATTTCTCAGAGTCGATATCTGATATCGCCTTGTCATAGGTCTTAGGATCATCACTATGAGCCCCATTTCCCATGAGGAATATTTTCTCTATATCCTCTTGTATGGTACCTAAGTACCTTTCAGGAGAACGAGAAATCCTAGTCGATCTACGAGGTGGAAGAGGTTGTGTTAGGATTGGTTCTGATTAATTTGGTTCCTCAGGTTCTTTAGCTCGTTGCTGTTGGGAGACATTCTCCTTGAGTTTAATTATTCTTTCGATGCCACCATCTTGAATAAACTATTTTTCAAGAAAAATAGCATTTCAACTCACAATCACATTGTAGTCTTCCGAAATATAAAAATAGTATCCTAATGACTCTTTAGGATATCCTATGAATCGAGCTCTAAAAGATCTGAACTCTAACTTGTCCGCCTGCTGTCTTTTGACATGAGCCGGACAACCCCAAACTTTGAGATGACTCAGACTTGGTTTCTTACCATGTCATATCTCATACGGTGTGGTAGGAACGGTTTTAGAGGAAACCCTATTCAATACATATATTGTTGTCATAAGACAATATCCCCAAAAAAATCAGAGAGGTCTGTGAAGCTCATCATGGAACGGACCATATCTAATAGGGTCTGATTTTTTCATTCTGAAATCCTGTTGAGTTGTGGCATTCCAGGTGGAGTCCATTGAGAGACTATGCCATTATCTTTAAGATAGTCTAGGAACTCCCGACTAAGGTATTCACCTCCTTGATCTGATCAAAGAACCTTAATGGGCTTTTCTGTTTATTTTTCTACTTCATGTCTGAATTCTTTGAACCTTTTAAAAGCTTCAACTTGTATTTTATTAGAAACACATATCCATACCTAGACATATCATCGATAAAGGTAATGAAGTAGACATAGTTGCCTCTAGCTGGCACATCAAATGGGCCACACACATCCGTATGTACTAGGGCAAGTTGATCTGTGGCCCTTTTCCCATGTCCTACAAAAGGGAGCTTGGTCATTTTGCCTTGAAGGCATGATTCACAAACTGGATATGACTCGAAAGTCAACAGACTTAATAGCCTGAATTTCTTTAATTTGTTAACCCTATCTTCTGCTATATGACCTAGCCTTAGGTGCCACAGATACCTATCATTTAGACTATCTCTAGGCCTTTTAATTCCTATGGCATTCATATTTTGCTCGATATTAAATACAGATACATCAATTTGTAGCTGATAGAGACCGTTAATAAGAAAACTATTTGCAACTTTATTATTTTCATAAAATATGTTACAATAGTCCTTATAAAAGCTAATCATATAGCCTTCTTGTGCTAAACATGAAATAGAAATCAAATTCCTGCTTGTTGTAGGCACATAATAACAATCTCTAAGAAATAAATCTAATAATGGTAATCACAGAGGATAGGTTTCCATGGCCACAGCAGTAACTCTTGCTCCATTTCTGATGCGTAGGATCATCTCCCCATCCCTTAGCCTCTTTCTCTCCTCAAGACCCTGTATAGAAGTGCATAAATGAGCACTAGAACCAGAGTCAAGCACCCAACTGGATGCAGAAGAAATAGTAAGATTAGATTCTAAAATGAGCATACCTCCAGAAGGACCATCATTCTTGTTCTTTAGGGTGGCCAGATACTGAGGACAGTTCTACTTCCAATGGCCATCTGATTGGCAGTGAAAATATTTTCCCTTTTCAGCAGCCTTCTTCTTCAGTTTTGTCGTTTTCTTCTTCACATCCACCTTCTGCTTCTTCACAAACTTCTTTTTCTTTCCAAAAGATTTTTTCTTGGAAGAAGTCTACTCCACAGTAAGAACTGAGCCTTTTGAACCCTTCATAGAAAGCTCAGCCGTAACCAATATGTTTATTAACTCAGCCAAGGTACACTGCATCTTATGCATATGAAAGTTCATGATGAACTAACCATATGCATCTGACAAGGACTGAAGGATCACATCAATCTGAAAATCCTTGTCTAAGATGATACTGAGCTTCTCAAGCTCCTCAAGATCCTTAATCATTGTCAAACAATGATCTAGGACTGACTGCCCATCACGCATTTTAGCCTTAAAAAGTCTTTGGCAGACTTGATACTTGGCTGCACTACTTTGTTCACCAAACAACTCTTGTAGGTGAGCCAACATTTGGTGGATAGTCATAATATTCTCATGTTGGTGCTGTAAGTCATCAGACATTGCACCCAACATGTAGTACCTTGCTTTGTTATCATCATTCGTCCATTTTTTTAGAGATGCTCTCTGTTCAGCAGTCGGACATGCTGGTATCGTAGGTGGATCCTGGTCCAAGACATGGATCAATTTTTCAGAACCCAGAATAATTCTGTAGTTCCTTAACCAATCCTTGAAATTGGGTCCAGTCAATCTGTGGGTGTCTAGTATTTTGGTCAGGGGGTTGGACGCAGACATGTTTCCTGTAGAGAGTCAAAAATTTCTAATTAGATTTTGTAATCAGACTTAACCAATTTGTTTAGGATTTTATTTTTAAACAAATTAGGCTCCCACTATTTTCTTAGATCCCTACACTCCCTTGGTAGAGATGTGAAAATCTTCATGATTAGTGATTTCTAGTGGCTGGTGCGGTCTCACCGACTGGCTCACCACCTCACCTAACAGTTATTAGTGATGGGTCAATCGATGAGTGGACAACTCTTGTCCAATGATTCTCTAATCATGGTGCACCCAAAACTTGGTCTCTAATTCATGAAGCTCACTATGCCCAAAATATTGCTCCAATCCTTAGTTAAGTCAAACCCATCATTTGCACGAACTAGATTCCTGATTGGATCCCTCACCATATCCAAAATATTGAGCCCAATCCATCCTCTAATTTATAGCATTCAATGCCTAATGGACATGGTTACATCTTTCTGGTGCAACTGAGCCACTATTTCTAACCGAGAATAATCAACCCCGGGAAGGGCCCGCACATCCACAATGGTAGAAGACCTTAGACTTAATATTTTTTTAGGGAGATTTGATTTAGGTCTCTTTAAACTTGACTTGACATAGTCATAACAATTATGACTAACCTAGTGGTATGGGTTAGCTCGAATTCTTAGCCACCTCAAATCAGAACTGGGTCGACACATATGGCTAGGTAAGTGAGATCGATGGAAGGGATATGCCATTAACTCGACAAGAACGTATTTGAGTCGAGTAGCTCCCAATTAAAAATCAGTCGATCGCATCTGCCCAACTTACCTTAGACACCAAATTATCGAACCAGAACTAATTGGGTTAGCCTACAATCCAGGCTCTAACCATTGAGCCAAATTAGGTCTTAACTTGATCGAGTCATATCTAAATATGATTCGACCTTGACCCAGACTTAATCCTATTAGGCTGGTCAATTATTAGCTTTCATGATCCCATCTAACCAACTGTTGATTCAGTTTGATCAACCGTTAGACCTAATTGAGCTACCCAAGTCCGAACCCAATTTTATGAAAATGACTTAAATTTGAAATTTTTAATTTTAGACCTAATTTAATTTTATAAGCTTAATTCATTAATTAAGTCTTGGGTTCATAAACAAAATATGTAAAAAAATCCTAGGGTTTCAAGATCTATGGTTTTGCAAAAAAGTAAGTTTTGATTTTTGATTAAGGATGAACGTACAGCACTCCTACACGTCATAAGAACACCCATTGAATGGGAGGAGAGGGCCTTTAAATCCTACTTTATTCTTATAACCGAACAGCCATAAGGAACACCTTAATCAAAAATATAAATTTAACTACAAAACTAATTAGATCTAAATTTACATATCATATATATAATTTAAGATCTAACTAATACATGCTTTGCATACATCTCATATATTAAAAATTGATCTAATTAATATGCTTTCAGATTTAATACATCATATATAATATCTAAAAAATAAAATTTAAATTAAACTATTTAACATAAAATTTATTCTAGACAGTTACTAGAACAATTCTACAACTAGTTTAGGCATGCAACAGATCAATCTTATGTATTATCTAAATTTTTTTTTTTATTTTTGATCTGAATATAATATTTATATCATCAAAAAATAGAGAATAAATTAGATCTAAATTATATTTTAATCTCATTAAAACATAAACTTACAAGACTATTCACAGATCAAAACTATTCCTAGTCTAGTCATGTATCTCATGTATGTTAGATCTTCTCAGATTTACTTTTAAATATTTTGATTTCAGATCCTATCACATCTGATGTGACATCTAAAATTCTTTAATATTAGATAAAATAAAATTAAAATCAATTCTAAATTAGATCTGAAACTAAGCCATGAACCTGGCTCTGATACCAGTTGAAGGAAAAACTACCTTTTTCCTTATAGGATCTTTCAGATTTCATCAAATCTGGGATAGAATAATTTATAAAAAAAAATATTTTATATTTATTTTAGATCTAAATCTTTAGATATAATTTTATTATCTGATATTGATTTTAAAATAAATCTAAAAGCATGAGAAAACATAAAATACCTCAAGGATAATCTGATTACCCTGTAGATGATCGCAGCAAGCCTGAGGTTCTGATTTAGCCACGCAGTCTCTTGGCCTCTACCAGTATCCACTCAGGTAGGATCTAGATTGTATTCTCCTTGTGAATCTTTGCTCCAAAAATCAAAATTAAATCTGATTAGAAAGATCTTCAAAAGTCTTCTTGAAGTTGGAGCAGCAGCTTGTTGAAGAAGTCCTACAGCCTTCCTGTTCAAGGCATCACCATGCCTTGATCCTTCACCAGATGGATGGCATGAAGAGGGGAGAGGGAGCACCAGGGAGGATGTAGAGAAGAGGAGGGTTGGCTTGCTTTAGCTGGGTTGGGAGCAGAATCACTAAACCCTAGGCGCAGACAGGGTTTATATAGACCCTACTGCGCTGCGCAGTGCCACATCATTCGACCAATAAAAAAATTATATTTAATCTAAAAAAAATTTGATTGATAGAGTGATATCATCTGATCACATCAGATAAAACCTTACCCTCTCTCCTAGAGTTGGTGCCAACATTGGATAAGCACAATCATGTTGGCGCCAAAGAGTTCATGTTGATCAAAACTCTCCATCCTTATCCACTTGGGGTGCCCACTTTAATCCAATTGGGCTCACACCATAATCTAATTATGGCACCCAATTTAATGTGGATTTGGCATGTGGACACTCTACAAAAATCCTCCAATGAGCTCTTGCCAAGTGACCTTCAGTTTAAGACCCATATGTCAACATTTGATAGATGTCCTAAAATGAAAATGGCAGGTGACAGGAATTAACAGGTATTATTTAAATTCATCTCATGAATTAAGACAAGATTTTTTTGAGCTAGACAAGTTTTATTTAGACTGAGAAAAACCTTCTCAAGGTTCTCTGGGTGAGTCAAATCATATTTGGCTCAGTCGAGATAAAAAAGATTACACGAGGAGAAAGTTAGGCTCAATCGTGTGCTAGCACGATTTCCTTGAACCTAATTGGATATAATCCAAATCAATTGGGCTAGCCCAATTGATGACATCTAGATCCTAACCCTTGTTAGTATGACCCAGTTTGGTTTAATTCTGTATGGTAATGAGGCATGTCGTGATCTCATCATCGACATCATCGAAACTCCTTTCGATGGACCAGAACTCTTCTGATTCATACAATTAGAATGATCGATCATCCAGATTATTCTAATTGCTTCCAAAATCTATCAGTGATACCTGATAGTATATGGTGGCAACCCATCAGAACTGAAGATGAACCTCTCGATGCAGCTACCTGTGTGATTGAGTTCCTCTATCATGAGTCCCGACTGAATTAGGGTTAAGGTGAACTCGTCAAACCCAACATCAGTCATATGAATTAATCGATCGATCCAAGTTCGATGTGAAATCCCAATGAAAAATGTTTTTTCATTATTTCACTCTACTATGGCTATACACTTAAGGACTCGATCTTTCGATCATCATAGGACTACTTCTCTCATCTACCGAGGTTGATAGATCCCATCTTGGTGCGATCTGGTTCCTACAATGAATATGCTACAGTCAACATACACCTCAGGGTTTTGAATGACTAGGAGACTGAGTTATAGTATAGTCAAACTATAACACACTCAAGGTGAACTGTCGATGCACCTCAGATCAAAGAACTAGACACACAACTGCAGCATCGGGCTAGTCATCGACGAGAAGGTAGACTTTCTTATGACTGCTTGAGGTGGTCACGCTCAGTACTCTCATTCTCAATGAATACCTGTACTCTCATTTTGGTGTCTCCACACGGTAGACTCAAGACACATCTACTCTAAAAAAGTGATCGTACACCAACCTTCTGGATCGATCACCATCCTCATGATGATACTATGGTCAGGAGCTGTTTATGAGTTAGTTATGTAAATTCATGCCTTAAATTTTTAACTCTTGAAAATATGAATTGACATTCCTACTAACTTAAAGGATGTATCATAGACACAATATACACAATGTGATAGAAAAATAATCTATTTATTGATTTATAATCAAAATTATAAATTTGCCCTTAGATTTGTACAGGAATGTATTAGCTAATCTGGCATCTAGGGCACACATCTAACACTGTAAGGGGTAAACCTTACAACATGATAATCTTATTTCAGTTAGTACGATCTGATCCATAACTAATTTTAGATTTAAAATATTATATATCAAATCTAATCAAAATTAAATTATAGATCTAAATGCATATAAGATCATGTCATATAGAATCGTGGCTCTGATACCACTGTTGGGATGCACAAGGGTTTCATGCATGCATTTCAAAAATTTTACAGCAAAAGAATATTAGATTAAACTATTTAATCTATATATATATATATATATATAATTTAATCTTAAAACTCTTACAAATAGATCTATGATATAAATTTACATGCATAAAAATTTAAATTTAGAATAACAAGCATGCAAACAAAATCAGTACATTGTAATAGATCTAATCTACCACTATTAGGGTTCCAAACCCTATACCAGAGAGTGAGTAGTCAAATTTTACAATCGAGAACATAGATCTAAAAGTTTTCACTGATCGTTCATAGCCACACAAGCATCCGATCACTATGGATGATCCACACAAAGCCCTCGAATCGATCAGCCCTTCGTGGGAGTGCTAGCATGCATAGTCGGCTTCTGATGATGGATTTGAATTGATCTCCTTATTTGATTGCCTCAAACCTTTTCAATGTCGAAGATATATCAGAGGAGGTTACTGAAAGGAGGAGAAAAATCAGATGAAGACTCTCTTCTCTTTGATTTCTTTCTTACCTAAAAATCCTAGAACGATTCTAGATCTCTCACCTGAGAGGAGATTGATCTCCTCCAATCCTCATGCCAAAAAGAAAAGAAGCCCACCCTTAAAGGATGTTTGACCCTCTCCTTCTCAGTTATCTCACGGTGAAAATCTGATAATAGGTGGTGCACAAAAAATCAATTATTTTATGGTTGCCGCACTTAAGGAATAGGGATGAGATAAGGGCTAGTTTGATTTGAATTCAAACTCCTTTTAAATTTCAAATCAAATGCCACTTAGCCCATCCATATCCAGATGAAAGAGGAGGATAAACAACCTTTTGGCATGAGAAATAAATCAGGATCTCTTCATTTTATCACACATATTAGGCACCTTCATAAGGTGCCGATGTGTGGGAGGATAGAGATCAACATAGGTTTTGAAATTCAAACAACTTCGAATTCAAAACCAATCCAACCTAATCTTATCACTAATGGGTGACAACAAAAGGGCTTTAGCATGGATTATTCAGTGCACAAATCAATTTGTGTGATGAAAGAAGGCATGGAGAGTAGGGAAGGTGCAAGAGAGGAAGTCCAATCATATTGGACTCTAGGATTTAGCCAATTATGTTCCTAATTAGGTTTTATCTAAATCCAATTTAATTAAACCCAAATAAACCATGATGAACCTAATCTAATGAGGTTCTTATACCTTAATTAATTCTGATCAAATTAGAGAATTAACTGAGCCATAATCCTAATCAACTCAGGATTAATTTTTTCTTAGCAATTAGGTCATCTCACAACCTAATTGGGTTTAATCTAATTTGAAAAAATAGTGCCCTACAAGCCAATTACATAGGGATGCAAAAGAATTTTTCTTTATATGAACTTTCTACTCATTTACATGACATTAATTATTTTTATTTATGAGGTATTATGTTTTATCATTTGCTATATTATTTTTTTATGATTATGATAAACCCCATAGATTAGGACAATAATTTTAGGACATGATGAGATCATGCCAGTGAGATCTAAAATCTTGATAGCCCCAATCTAAGATATTTTCAATCATTGGATCATCGAGTTGAAAATCGATGATACTGGTAAGACTGGTACATCCTATATATGCTTAATAGAGAGGGTGGTTGATCTCACAACCACTTATATGGTGACACTAATATAAGGATGAAGGTGCTTATTAGAGAATGAGTTCACTGAACTGATGTGAAAATTTCAGTGCAGGGGTAAAACGATAATTTTAAAATTTTTTCAAAATTATAATTTTATAGTGAAATTATTAATTAATCTAATTAATTAACATATATTAACCCTACATAAGGATCTAAATATGATATATATAGCATGTATTTAAATTTAAAATTTCAAATTTTCTATAGTAAACATTTTACTGTTATGTGTTTAGAATACATTACCTTCGTGCAGGTAGTCGATCGCTGCAGTTTGATCACCATTGGGAAGGTCTGATCATTGTAATGTAGCCACATAGTGTGTTTGGTCTCTGCGGATCATCCATACAAAGATCCCAATCTGATCGGCTCCTCACGAATGCTAGTTTATTGCAGAACCCTTTCGATAGTCGATATTGATCGAACTCCTTCGATCTTGATCTGCCGACTCCTTGGATGCTTCGGATCATCAGCAAATATACTTGAGAGGTTGATGAAGCTCTCTCTAAAATTTAATGGGCTCACGACACTCGTAGCTCACTTTCTCACTTCCCGAACCCTAGACAGAAACCCTAGGGTACACAATAAAAACCTTGCGCCCACTCTTTCTTTTCTTTTCTCTTCTTTTCTTTTCTTTTCTCATGCACAAGACTTTTCTCATGCCACACTTCTCTCACAGATAAGATGTGTGCATGCCCTATCTTCTCTCCTTTTTAAAATGATGCAAGATCGCATCTTTTCAGTGTTTTCACCGTGTGAGAGGATAAAGATAAGTGGTTGCTCACTTGAATTCAAATCAAATTTGAATTCAAATGCCAACCAACCCATTCTTATCCACTCTACATGTGAGAAGAGAGGGCGTGGGCTTCTTTGTTCGTGGAGAGTTTTTACGAGAAACCTTTCCTTGTGTAGAATAAGTGGCGTACAAAAGAAAGGGGTGGCGCATGGGATTTGTTGCCCATTCAAATTCAAACATCTTTTGAATTTGAATGGCCAACCAACCTTATCATTATCCACTCAGATGGTGCACACAAGTGGGGCATGGGAAGCCTTCTGCATGGGAGAAAATTCACAAGAACTCATTTCTCATGAATTCAAATGGGCGCAGGTTAAGTGAGGTGGCGCAGGGAGATAAGTTAAGGTGGTTTGAAATTTTAAAGCAATCTAATTGAACCAACCATATTAAAATAGGTTAGACACAATTAGACTAAATTAAATCCAACACAATTAGGCTTAATTAGGCTCAATAAAAATCTAATCAAATCAGGAATTGACTAAGCCCAACCCCTGATCAAATCAGGACTAAACCACTTCGACGATTAGGTTAACTCTTAACTTAATCGGGTCAAACCCAACTGAATCCAATTCAATTGGACTTGATCCATAAATAATTACTCAATCAAATTGACTTAATTAGTGATCAAATCACTAATTAAGTCTCTCATAAATATTGAGTCCGAATTCGATGGGCAATCGGGCATCAAAGTCCATCGATACGAAACCTTGATCGAAGAGTCCCAAACCAGTGGGACTCTTGACTCCGGTATCCAAAATGTGTGGAACTCATGATCAAAGAATCCTGATTCTCAATCACAGAGTCTTCAAGCATTTGGACTCTTGGTCGAAGAGTTTCAATCTAGTGGGACTCTTCACCAGCTATCAGATCATATAGGAACCTCTAATGTCTGTGACCCCACAGGTTTAAACCTAAGTCGGTAGCATAGAAACCAATTCCTGTACTAATCGAAGTGACCATCTAGCAATGGTATCGAACATCTGGATAGGTTGAATAGTCATAATCAAATATTTAGAACCTACGTGAATATGGTTACTGTATAATTCATCCCTTTTGACCCCTGTGTATAGGATGACTCAGGGTTAAACTGTCAACCCTGATTAGATCATCCGAATCGTGCTCAACTCAAACAGTCTTGTGACTCCTCACTAGGACTACCCTGGTCAAGATTTTGCTAAATTGAAACATGACTGTACACAGCTCCTGAACTATAGTGGTCAATCCCATCTTGACACACGCACCGACAAGTCAAGTACTTGACTACACCCAGCAGCCTTCCGTCACTGAATTAGAAATTCAGGTAGTCCAGTGCCTAAGTGCAGTGAGTTGCTTGCAAGTCACCATGGCAGTCTCAGGTCAGAGGGACAGTTATACCCATATCCCATCGGAGCAAATCTTGACAGTAGAAATAGCTCCAGAGTCGGTCACGTTCAGTGCAGATGTACCCTTATATCTTACCTATATGCCATACCAGTGTCTCCACACTCTTTGGTTAAGAGGACAACCAATCCATATGGCACACAACGACCTATGCTTGATAAATATTGTTGTCCTTGGTAACAACGTATCATTTGGTCATGAACAGGTTTAAGGACTAAACGATAAATCCTCCTTTATCGAGTCTAAATAGTCCTAAGGACTTCACCACAACATAGGAGTTCATTAGAGGATGAAACAATTTATGATAAAAAATACCAAAATAACTTTTATTTATTTATAATTCATATACTAATACAAGAAAGAGCACAACCGTCAACAGGCTGACGATTGGCTTTGGGACACTATTCCCAACAATCTCCCACTTGGCCTAAAGTCAATCGGTGCAGTATCTAATACCCATCTTCGACTTGAAGTCATTAAACTCCTTCACCACAATGGCTTAGTAAATGGGTCAGCCAGGTTCTCCTTCCCGTCGATCTTCTGAAGGTCGACGTCACCTCTATCCACGATTTCCCAGATAAGATGGCAGTGGCACAGAATATGCTTCATCCACTGGTGTGCCTTCGGTTCCTTCGCCTGAGCAATGGCTCCAAAGCTGTCACAGTAGAGCAGAACTGGACCAACAAGGGAGGGTGCTACTCCGAGCTCAGTGATAAATTTTTTCAGCTACACCACTTCTTTGGCAGCATCTGATGTAGCGATATACTCTACCTCGCAAACTGAATCAGCCACTGTGTGCTGCTTGAAACTCTTCCAGCAGACAACCCCACCATTAAAGGTAAAAATAAATCCCGACATACTCTTACTGTCATCATGATCTGACTAGAAACTAGAGTCTGTAAACCCTATAAGTCTCAAGTCTGATTCACCATAAACAAGCCACTGGTCTTTAGTATTTCTTAAATACTTCAGGATGGTTTTAACAACCTTCCAGTGATTCTTCCCTGGTTCAGATTGGTATCTACTCACTACTTCTATGAGTATGCCACATCTGGTTGTGTATATGTCATGGCATACATGATAGATCCCACTGCCGAAGCATATGAAATTCTACCCATATGCTCTCTCTCTTGAGGTATTATCGGACAATCTCTTTTCGAGAGAGAAATTCCATGGCCTATCGGTAGATAGTCTTTCTTAGAATTCTCCATGCTGAACTTCTTCAGCATAGTATCAATGTACGTGGACTGGGATAAGACAAGCAATCTTTTAGATCTATCCCTATAGATCCTCATCCCTAGGATGTAGGAAGCTTCTCCCAGATGCTTCATGGAGAACTGTGACGACAGCCAAATCCTTATTCCCTGTAATGCAGGGACATCATTTTCGATTAAGAGAATATCATCCACATACAATACAAGAAATACTACTACTGGACCATTAGCCCACTTATAAATGCAGGGCTCTTCTCCATTCTTAACGAAGCCATACGTCTTGATCGTTCTATCAAAATGTATGTTCCAACTCCGGGATGCCTGCTTTAGTCCATAAATGGACCTCTGTAGCCTGCACACCTTTGACTCATCTGTGGATGTGAACCCTTCAGGTTGTATCATATACACTTCTTCGTCCAGATCTTCATTTAGGAAAGCTGTCTTCACATCCATCTGCCAGATTTTATAGTCCAGATGGGTAGCTATCACAAGCATAATCTGAATGGATTAGAGCATTGCCACAGGAGAAAATGTCTCATCATAGTCTATACCATAATGTTGACGATATCCCTTGGCAACCAGACAAGCTTTATAGGTCTCCACCTTTCTGTCTGTGCCTCTCTTCCTCTTGAAGACCCACTTACACCCTATGGGTTTTACTCCTTTGGATGGGTCAACCAATGTCCACACATCGTTGACCTTCATGGACTCCATTTCGAATTTCATGGCCTCTAGCCATTTCTCAGAGTTAGATCTCTGCATTGCATCCTGTTGTGATCCAGGTGGTGTGCCCAAGGCCCAGGGGACCAAGGCTAAGGCCAAGGTCCATCATTCATGAGGGCTTCATGGAGGCTCTAGGGCTAGTTGGACCCTAGGTTGAAAGACCGTGGGCCTTTCGGGTTCTTGAGGTCTAGGTTATGTGGGCCTCAAGGGACCAACTCTTTATGGACCAGGTCTAGGCCTAGGATAGGTGAGATTAGGTCGAGTCATGGGTGTACATGGGCTTGGGTTAACCTAATTTCCCATAGAGTTGGTCAAGAGAGTTTTGGGTTTGGGTCACTTGACCCTGTGTTTATATATACATGTACTGTATAGGTTTGATTAAGCCAAAGAATACAGAAACCATTTCTCCCAAGTCTTTCTCTCTCTTCTCCCTCTCTCTCCAGCAATTCCTCATGCCCCAGGAGCAAGAAACCCTAGGGTTTCTTGCCGCCAGGTCCATAGAAGGAAAGAAAACCAAGGGAGGCGCTACCCCTCTCCCCCTTTGTGCCGCCAACCAGATCTGCTCTTTCTCTCTTGCAGCCACCCAAACATCAAGTCTAGGACTTGAAATCTCTTGCTACAAGATTGGTACAAGTTTCTCTCAGATCTGGAGTGGATCTGAGGTCATTTGAGGCGTAGGTGAGATCTCCATCAACAGATCTACAGGAAAGGCTGCAGTAGGACAGATCTACAAGGTCTGATTTCATCTACCTTCTTTCTTATCTAGAATATCCTGATTCAAGATCTACAAATTGAAAGACCTCGGTCCAGGCCTGATCTGGTTGGATACCAGATCTTGGATTTTTTAGAGGTGATCTTAGAGGCATTCTTCATCTGGAACGAAAGGCTGACGAAGAAGATAGCAATCAGGCTGATTTCGTCAAGGGCCTTGGATCGAGTCCAGAAGTCTCCAGATTTATTCGTTGCTAGTTCTGCTGCACCCAAGGTCTGTGAGAGGAGCCAGGATCATGCTTCAATAGTTGGTATCAGAGCCACGATGGTGAGGAAGTGGTTCCAAGCACGAGAAGTTGAAGATCCCAAGTGCTGAAAATTTTCAGCAAAGTACCATCAAGGTATATTCTATACTTTTTGATTTTATATTGCTTGTTTGGCTTGGATCTAGTCATGGGCAGCAATATGAAGGTCGATTTCAAGAAGTTTGATGGCAAGAAAAATTTTTCCATATAGAAAATCTGGGTGGAGGATCTTCTGGTGCAAGCAGATCTGGATCAGGCTTTGGATGAGAAGCTTGAGGGAATGACAGATAGATAGTGGGCATCGTTGGAGAAGAAAGCATGCTCGGTGATCAGAGGATGTTTGGCAGATGTGGCATTGTATTCGATGCTGGAAGAAAAGACCCCGAAGGGCCTTTGGTTGAAGTTGCACACCATGTATATGGGGAAGAATATGTGCAACAAGCTAATGCTGAAGAAGAGGTTGTACAGTCTTCGGATGCAGAAGGGATCTGATGTGATTGGCCACATTCAGAGGTTCGACTAGTTGTGCACAGAGTTGATGAATATCGGGGTGAAGCTGGATGAGGAGGATAAGTCCTTGTTGCTTTTGTGTTTGCTGCCAGGATCATATGACTCTTTGGTGACTACACTACTCTACGGCAAGGAGACTCTGGAATATGAGAACATGGTCTCGGTGCTGAGGTCTAATGAGCAAAGAAAAAGTTGACCAGAGATCGGGCTCCCCAGGAGGGTTTGGCAGTAGGGGAGAGGACAGGTAGACGCAGAGGTAGAAGCAAGTTCACGGGGCGGTCCAAGTCCAGGAAGGGAAAGAAAGAGATGAAATGCTTCAAGTGCAACGAGTTCGGGCACTTCAAGCGAGAATGTCTACTATGGAAGAGCAAGAAGGGAGAAAGAAGTGGCTCAGAATCAGTGAGTGCAGTTGCTGGGCAGTAGGTGGAGGATAATCTACTTGTGGTATCAGATGGTCACAGACATTACACAGAGGAGTGGACACTAGACTCTGCATGTTCACATCACTACACACCACACAGGTCTTGGTTTGCGACATACACCAAGATAGATGAGGGATCAGTGACTCTAGGTGACAATCATCCTTGCAAGGTGGCTGGGATAGGGACAGTCAGGGTGAGGATGTTTGATGGGATTGTGAGGACATTGACAAATGTAAAGCACGTCCCGGAGCTGAAAAAGAATCTGGTGTCACTAGGCTACTTGGAGCACAGTGGATACAGCTTCAGCAGTAGGGCTAGAAGTGGAGTACTGAACATCTCCAATGGAGCTATGGTAGTGATGAGCGGTAGGAGGTTGGACAATAATCTCTATTGCATGGAAGGATCTGTGGTGATCGGAGAGTTTGATGCAGTAGCTGCAGCACAGGACCAGCAGGAGGCTTATAGGATGTGGCACTACCGCCTAGGCCACATGGGTGACAAGGGGCTGAGGGAGTTGAGCAGGAGAGGACTCATCTCTGATCTGGAGGATGGTGCTACAGGGGAGATTTGTGAGCCTTGCCAGATGGGAAAGCAGAGGAGAGTTCAGTTCAACATCAGTACAACCCGTAGTGCAGCCCCTCTGGAGTTAGTACACACGGATGTATGGGGACCAGCCCCAGTTTCAGCTAGGAATGGGACCAGATACTTCATGACCCTGATTGATGATTTCTCAAGAAAACTCTGGATTTACTTCATGAGAGAAAGTCAGAGGTCTTCACCAAGTTCAAGATCTGGAGAGCTGAGGTGGAGAAGGAGCATGGGAGCAGCGTGAAGTGTTTGAGGTCAGACAATGGCAGGGAGTACACCAGCAGAGAGTTCCAAAACTACTGTGAGGAGTGTGGGATTAGGAGACACTTCTCAATTAAGGGGACTCCACAGCAGAATGCGATGGCCGAGAGGATGAACAGAACACTTCTGGAAAAGGCACGATGCATGAGGCTGCAGGCAGGGCTTCCAAAGGCGTTCTGGGTTGACACAGTTGACGCAGTGGGTTACTTGGTCAATCGATCATCTCACACCAGGTTGGATGGCAGGCTTCCAGAGGAGGTGTGGTCTGGGAGGATAGTTGGGCTGGGCCATCTACGAGTATTTGGGTGCACGGCCTATGTGCACATTGGAGCTGGTGAGCGGAGCAAGCTAGACGTCAGATCATGCAAGACGGTGTTTCTAGGCTATCTGTGAGCAGTTAAGGGATACAGGCTATGGGATCCCTTGAAAAAGAAGGTCATCATTAGTCGAGATGTGATTTTTGATGAGGAGTCAGTCCTTTGGAGGCGAGCAGGCATGGAGGAGCAGCAGGAGCAGGAGGAGGTCCAGCAGGGTGCTGCTGGACAGCTTACCTCTTTGATTTTGCCTCTTGCAGGTACTACAGGAGGACATGACATTCAGGTGGAGAACCTACCTAAGGTGTCTCCACAGGTGGAGAGGACTCAGACGGATGATCGAGGTGGAGAGGTCCAGCAGGAGCAAGTGGATCGAGGACTGATATCGGTGTTGCCTTACACAAGCCTAAGAGGACCATAAGGCAACCAAACCGATATGGCTTCGAGGAGATGCTGTCATATACCCTGGTGACAGTGAATGGAGACCCATATATGTATCAAGAGGCTATTGAGAGCCAGGACAGAGAGCGGTGGGTCCAGGCGATGTCCGAGGAGATGCAGTCTCTCCACCAGAATCAGATGTGGCGATTGGTGCAATTGCCATAGGGGAAGAGGCCCATTGGCTGCAAATGGGTCTACAGTCGCAAGGAAGGGCCTTCAGAGCAGGGAGGTATCAGATTCAAGGCGAGGTTAGTGGCCAAGAATACTCCCAGAAGGAAGGCATCGACTTCAGCGAGGTCTTCTCTCCCATCGTCAGACATACTTCCATCAGAGTGTTGCTGAGCATTGTAGCAGCTCAGGATTTAGAGCTGGAGCAGATGGATGTCAAGACAGTGTTTTTCCATGGGCATTTGGAGGAGAGGATTTACATGGAGCAGCCACCCAGTTTCAGGATCCAAGATCAGAGGGAAAGGTTTGTTTGTTGCAGAAGTCGCTGTACGGGCTGAAGCAGTCACCGAGGCAATGGTACAAGCGGTTCGACTCCTATGTGCGCAGCATTGGACTTTTCAGGTGCGAGTTTGATCCCTGTGTTTATGTTCAGTCTCTTGAGGATGGTTCTAGGATGTTCCTACTCTTGTATGTGGATGACATGCTTATAGCATGCAAGAGTAGGAAGGTTGTGCAGGATCTGAAGGCATCCTTATCTCGGGAGTTTGAGATGAAGGATTTGGGCCCTGCAAGGAAGATCCTAGGCATGGAGATTTTTAGAGACCGAGCCCAGAGAGTACTGCATCTATCTCAGGGGGGCTACATACAGAAGGTCTTAGAGAGGTTCGGGATGAAGGGAGCAAAGCCGGTGGAGCTGCCACTTGCCTGTCACTTCAGACTCTCGAAGACCATAGCGCCACAGACTGAGGTGGAGGCTCAGGAGATAGAGACAGTTTCTTATGCTTCAGGAGTTGGGAGCTTGATATATTCGATGGTCTATTGTAGGCCAGACATCGCTCATGCAGTGAGTCAGGTTAGCAGGTTCATGGTGCAGCCTGGCAGGGAGCACTGGAGAGCTCTGAAGTGGATATTCAGATACCTTGCGGGTTCAGTTGGAGTTGGCATCTTTACGGATAGCGAGGAGGTGCAGTGGGATACTCTGACATGTCCAGGGAGGCTCAAGGGCTGATTGGCGGTTATGTAGATGCAGACTTCGGTGGAGATATGGATACCCGGAGGTCTACGACAGGCTTCATCATTAGCCTGTATGGAGGTCCTATTTCTTGGAGATCGATTCTGCAGCTTATCATGGCCCTATCCACTACAGAGACAGAGTACATCGGGCTGACAGAAGCAGCTAAAGAGGTAATTTGGCTGAAGGATTTGTTGACGGAGATGGGCCTTACTCAGGAGGCCATTAGAGTGCACTGTGATAGCTAGAGTGCACTTCTATTAGTACAAAACTCAGTCTATCATGCAAGACAAAGCACATCGACATTCGATATCATCGGATCAGGAAGCTTGTGGAGGGTGGTGAGGTGAAGCTGGTAAAGGTACACATCAAGGAGAACCCAGCTGATGCACTTACGAAGGTACTTCCACGGGATAGCTTTCAGAGATGTGTTGAGTTGATGCGGCTGATGGACAGAGTGGAGCTGGTTGAGGCCTTGGGACACCAAGGTGGAGATTGTTGTGATCCAGGTGGTGTACCCAAGGCCCAGGGGACCAAGACTAAGGCCAAGGTCCATCATTCATGAGGGATTCATGGAGGCTCTAGGGCTAGTTGGGCCCTAGGTTGAAAGGCTGTGGGCCTTTCGGATTCTTGAGGTCTAGGTTATGTGGGCCTTAAGGGACCAACTCTTTATGGGCCAGGTCTGGACCCAAGATAGGTTAGATTAGGTCGAGTCATGGGTGTACATGGGCTTGGGTTAACCTAATCTCCCATAGAGTTGGTCAAGGGAGTTTTGGGTTTGGGTCACTTGACCCTGTGTTTATATATACATATACTGTATAGGTTTGATTAAGCCAAGGAATACAGAAACCATTTCTCCCAAGTCTCTCTCTCTCTTCTCCCTCTCTCTCCAGCAATTCTCTACACCCCAGGAGCAAGAAACCCTAGGGTTTCTTGCCGCCAGGACCATAGAAGGAAAGAAAACCAAGGGAGGCGCTACCCCTCTCCCCCTTTGTGCCGCCAACCAGATCTGCTCTCCCTCTCTTGCAGCCATCCAAACATCAGGTCCAGGACTTGGAATCTCTTGCTTCGAGGTTGGTACAAGTTTCTCTTAGATCTGGAGTTGATCTGAGGTCGTTTGAGGTGCAGGTGAGATCTCCATCAACAGATCTACAGGAAAGGCTGCAGCAGGATAGATCTGCAAGATCTGGTTTCATCTATCTTCTTCCCTATCTAGAATGCCTCGATTCAAGATCTATGAATTGAAAGACCTCGGCCCAGGCTTGATCTAGTTGGGTACCAGATCTTGGATTTTTTATAGGTGATCTTAGAGACGTTCTTCATCTGGAACAAAAGGCTGATGAAGAAGACAGCAACCAGGCTGATTTCGTCAAGGGCCTTGGATCGAGTCCAGAAGTCTCCAGATTTGTTCGTTGCTGGTTCCGCTGCACTCAAGGTCTGTGGGAGGAGCCGGGATCATACTCCAACACATCCATATAGGTGATCAGATCCTCATCATTTTCATCAAGTTCAACAGGATCTCCGTCCCGGACCAAGAAACCATAGTATCTGTCCGGTTGACGTGGTACTCTACCAGACCGCCTTAAGGGTGTAGGAACAATGGGCTCTGGATCTGATCTAACCAAATCTGGTTCAGGTTCAGTAACTTGTGTTGGTTTTTCTACCTGCCGAACTTCCTCAAGTTCGATCTTAAAGGCAACAGTCCCTTCACCAAGGAACTCCTTTTCTAAAAAGATTGCCTTAAGACTGACAAACATCTTTTACTCATCAGCTAGGTAGAAATAATATCCTTTGGTCTCTTTTGGGTACCTTATGAAATAACACTTGTCAGACCTAGGTCCAAGCTTGTCCGTAATTAAATATTTAATATAAATTGGACACCCCCAAACCCTAAGATGCGAGAGTACTAGCTTACGTCCTATCCATATCTCATATGGCCTTTTGGTTACAGACTTACTTGGAACCCTATCTAGAAGGTAACAAGCCGATTCGAGCGTATATCCCCAAAGGGAGATCGACAGACTAGCAAACCCTATCATGGATCGAACCATGTCCAGCAAGGTCCGATTCCTCCTTTCAGACACACCATTATGCTGTGGTGTTCCAGGAGGTGTCCACTGAGAGAGAATCTCATTCTCTCCAAGATATGTCAGAAACTCATTGGAAAGGTATTCACCTCCTCGATCAGATTGAAGAGTTTTAATACACTTCCCAGTTTGTTTCTCCATCTCATTTCGGAATAGTTTAAACATTTCAAACGACTCCGACTTATGCTTCATTAGGTAGACATACCCATACCTCGATAGGTCATCTGTGAAGGTTATGAAGTAGAAATATCCACCTCTTGCACTTGAGCTCATGGGTCCACATACATCAGAATGTACCAGACCCAAGAGTTCACTGGCTTGCTCACCTTTTTCAATAAAAGGTGACTTGGTCATCTTCCCTAGAAGACAGGACTCACAGGTTGGAAGTGAAGACTCACAGGTTGGAAGTGATTCACAATCACCAACTTCAAGAATTCCTTCTTGAGCCAACTTGTTTATCCTGTTCTTATTGATATGACCTAGCCTACAGTGCCAAAGGTAGACTTCTGACATATTATCCATTCTAAGACATTTACCGGAGGTTTGAACCACTTTAAAAGACTGTGATAGTAAATAAATTCTATTACTTAGTTGTCCAACAAACATTGTAACACCATTCAAAATGATATTGCAAACGTTTCTTTTTATTAAAAATTCATAACTGTACATGGCCAAAAGGCCTACAGAAATAATATTTAATAAAAAAACTTGGACAATAGTGATATTCACTCAGAATTACATTATGAGAATTGATTACAAGGTTCATGATTCCTAAAGCTAGAACTGAAACTTTGTTTCCATCTCCAACGTTCAGGAACCTCTCGCCTTCATCAAATCTCCTACTGACCTGCAGACCCTGAATCGAATTACAGATATGATAAGGGCTTCTGGTATCCAATACCCAGGCAGTAGTATCATAAATGGAAAAGTTGCAAGGTGTTATCATATAATTACCTTGCTTCTTCTTTGGCCTGTTCGGGTCCAGGGAGGCAATGTATAGAGGATAGTTCCTCTTCCAGTGCCCCTGCTTCTTGCAAAAGAAGCACTCCACCTGGCTCTAATCGGGCTTGTGCTTCTTGGTCTGACCCTGTGCAGATGTCCCAGCATGCGGCTGCACCTTCTTATTCTTCTTCTTCTTGTTCTTCTTTCTTTTCTTAAAGGGTCGACGATCAGAAGAAGACCCTCCCACAACATTCACCGACTCCTTATGGAGCTGGTGGTCCTTCTCAAAGTTCTGCAACAACCACAACAAGTCGTGGTAGTTCACTGCAGGCTTTGTCATCCGTAAATGAGTAAGGAAGGGGAGGAAGGACTTGGGCAAAGAATTAAGGATCGCATCCTTATCGAGCTGCTTGTGCAAGGGAAAATCCAGTTTACTTAGGCGCTCAATCATTTCAATCATGTACAGTACATGATCAGTGACTGAGGCCCCATCCCTCATTCGAGCATTGAAAATGGCATAACTAGTTTTGTGCCTTTCAACATCGTCAGGCGTGCCAAAGGAGTCGTTTAATATTTGAAGCATCTCCTGCATCTGGGCATTCTCGAACCTGCGACTGAACTCATCATTCATTGCCGCCAGCATTATGCACCGAACAGTGGTGCAGTCGTTGAGCAACTTTTGGTAAGTGTCTCAGACCACCCCTCTAGTGTTCAGGACTGGCTCCTCAGGTGCCGGATCCGTTACTACATAAAGGATCTATTCATGCTCAAGGACGATTTTCAATTTTCGATACCAGCTATCGAAATTAGGTCCCATGAGCTTGTCATTATCTAATAATGACTGGAGCGACAAGGTAGTGGCCATAGCTACATAAAGAAAAACCAGACCTTTATTTGTACATAAATTATTAATACTAAAGATTTGAATTTTAGTCTAAAGTTTCTCTCAGTATTTTTACGAACTGGTAGCCTCAACCTCTAATTCGAGGAATTACTTTAATTTCTTAGTGGATACTAGAATCCACACAGACCACACACGAGCCCAACTTTGGTTGGTCAACCCATGTGCATCTATGGGTAGGTTCATAACCAGTTGTTTCTCTAAACAACTTTTAGTAATTAATTTTGCCCCAGAACCTAATCAGTAGGCTTTGGCCTCTACTAAAAAGATCTAGTTAGGTCCAACCATTAATATGATTTGATTTGGTGAATCTGACCAATAAATGATTAGGCCCAACTTTGGCCGGCCAACCTGACCATCATCAGAAAGACTCAACCAAATGATCATATTATGAATGATAATTTCATTAGTCAATAAGCACCAGGCCTTTGGGCCTCCAGTGATTATTAAACTAATGGACTCATTATCACTCACTTAATGGGAGGCTATGACTTAGTTATGACTATAACTTAATCATTTTTAGGGACCTAATAATTTTTGAGGATTTTATTAAAAGATGGAAGAGAAGAAATTAACCAGTCAATTTCAATCCTCCCACTGACTACATCAAGTCAGATTAAAAAAGATTTAATTAAAACCGGCATTAGGAGCACCTAAATCAGTCACACTAATTTACCTAATGACATGGGTGAGCCCTAATCACCAAGTGATCTAATCAAAACCTAACTCATCAGGTTGGCTAGGTAAGTGAGATCAGTGGTGGGGATGTGTCATTAACTCGTCAGAGATTGAATCAATGTGAGTAGCTCCCACTTAAAAACCACTGGTCAGACTGTCGAACTTATCTTAGACACCAACCTGTTCATTAGTTTTAATTTGATCAACTTAGTAAATAGGGTTCCACCGCGTAGCCATGAATTAAGTCCATCTTGGTCTAATTAAAGATATGGACCCATTCAATTACAACTATTGGAGTTGAGTCTAGAGTGTCCTTGAACTAATCTAATTCAACTTTTAAATTGATTTGACCAATTACTCTAATTTAGTCCATTTCTTTAAGCTAACCTTAGGTCTAACCCAATTATGAACCTAATCCATCTAACCCATTGACCCACAAGTTTATGCAATTATCTTAGGTCTTAATTTACAATTCTAGACCAACTAGACAACACTTAATTCTTTTAATTAAGTATTTGGGCTGATGGGTCAGGATTTATCATTTCAAAAATAATTTTCAAATTTGAAAGGTTTTATTTTTTATTCACCAAATGTGTTGACTCATTTCACAAACGGATCAGCACATTTCATAAACAGCAATCCAATTGCTAATTACATAACAGAAAATAATTCAATCAAAATAAATCATGAATATTCCTTTAGATCTAATCTAACACATTCATGATAAATTTTACAATTGAATCTTTACAATTAAGTCCTTTCGCTGCTTCGTCTGCATGAGATATAATCACATCGGTACCCCTACCGCCATAAGAGAACCCCATCGAATGAGAAGAGAGGTTCTTTAAACCCTACTTTCCTCCTATGACCGGATGACCATGGCAACCAACCTAATTAGACTACTTGCTACTTGGATCAAGTATATCTAAATATATCAATTTCAAAATTTAAATTTCAAATTTTAAATTTTAAATTTTAAATTTTAAATAAATTTCAAATTTTAAAATTTTGAATTTCAAATTTTGAATTTTAAATTTTGAATTTCAAATTTGAAATTTCAAACAAATTTCAAATTTTAAATTTCAAATTTTGAATTTCAAATTTTTAAATTTTGAATTTCAAAATTTAAATTTTAAATTTTAAATTTTAAATTTTAAATTCAAATTTTAAATTTAAACTTTTAGATTACTACTTAATCTATGCATGCAAATGTATATCATATTTTAAAACCTGCTCTGATACTATTTGTGGGAATTTCAGTACAGGGATAAAATGATAATTTTAAAATTTTTTTAAAATTATAATTTTACAGTAGAAATTATTAATTAATCTAATTAATTAATATATATTAACCCTACACAAAGATCTAAATATGATATATATAGCATGCATTTAAATTTAAAATTTTGAATTCTCTACGGTAAATATTTTACTGTTATGTGTTCAGAACACATTACCTTCGTGCAGATAGTCGATCGCTATAGTCTGATCACCATCGGGAAGGTCTGATTTTGCAATATAGCCACACAGTATGTCTGGCCTCTGTGGATTGTCCACATGAAGCTCCTGATCTGATCGACTCCTCACGAAAGTTAGTTCATTGCAGAACCCTTTCGACGGTCGATGTTGATCCACCTCCTTCGATCTTGATCTGTCGACTCTTTGGATGCTTTGGATCATCAGTAGATGTACTTGAGAGATTGATGAAGCTCTCTCTAAAATCTAGTGGGCTCACGACACTCGTAGCTCACTTTCTCACTTTCAGAACCCTAGGCAGAAAACCTAGGGTACACAAGAAAAACCTTGCGCCCACTCTTTCCTTTCTTTTCTCTTCTTTTCTTTTCTTTTCTCACGCACAAGACTTTTCTCATGCCACACTTCTCTCACAGATAAGATGTGCACATGCCCTATCTTCTCTCCTTTTTAAAATGATGCAAGACCACATCTTTTCGTATTTTCACCGCATGAGAGGATAAAGATAAGTGGTTGCTCACTTGAATTCAAATCGAATTTGAATTCAAATGCCAACCAACCCATTCTTATCCACTCTACGCGTGAGAAGAGAGGGGCGTGGGCTTCTTTGTGCATGGAGAGTTTTCACGAGAAACTTTTTCTCGTGTAGAATAAGTGGCGCACAAAAGAAAGGGGTGGCGCATGGGATTTGTTGCCTATTCAAATTCAAACATCCTTTGAATTTGAATGGCCAACCAACCTTATCATTATCCACTCAGATGGCACACACAAGTGGGGCATGGGAAGGCTTCTACGTGGGAGAAAATTCATGAGAACTCATTTCTCATGAATTCAAATGGGCGCAGGTTAAGTGAGGTGGTGTAGGGAGATAAGTTAAGGTGGTTTGAAATTTTAAAGCAATCTAATTGAACCAACCATATTAAAATAGGTTAGACACAATTAGAATAAATTTAATTCAATAAAATTAGGCTTAATTAAGCTCAATAAAATCCTAATCAAATCAGGAATTGACTAAGCCCAACCCCTGATCAAATCAGGGACCAAACCACTTTGACGATTAGGTTAATTCTTAACCTAATCGGGTCAAACCCAACTGAATCCAATTTAATTGGACTTGATCCATTAATAATTATTCAATCAAATTGAGTTAATTAGTGATCAAATCACTAATTAAGCCTCTCATAAATACTGAATCCAAATTTGATGGGCAATCGGGCATCAAAGTCCATCGATATGAAACCTTGATCGAAGATTCCCAAACCAGTGGTACTCTTGATCTCGGTACCCAAAATATGTGGAACTCATGATCAAAGAATCCTAATTCTCAATCACAGAGTCTCCGAGCATTTGGACTCTTGGTCGAAGAGTCTCAGTCCAGTGGGACTCTTCACCAACCATCAGATCAGATAGGAACCTGTAATGTGTGTGACCTCGTAGGTTCGAACCAAAGCCGATAGCATAGGAATCAATTCCTGTACTATTCGAAGTGACCATCTAGCAATGGTACCTGACATCCGGATAGGTCAAATAGTCACAATTGCAACATTCAGAACCTACGTAAATATGGTTACTGTATAATTCATCTCTTTTGATCCCTGTGTATAGGATGACTCAGGGTTAAACTGTCAACCCTGATTAGATCATCCGAATCGTGCTTAACTCAAATAGTCCTGTGACTCCTCACTAAGACTACCTGGTCAAGGTTTTGCTAAATTGAAATGCGACTGTACACAGCTCCTGAACTGGAGTGGTCAATTTCATCTTGACACACGCACCGATAAGTCAAATACTTGACTACACCCAGTAGCCTTCTGCCATTGAATTAGAAATTCAGGTAGTCCAGTGCCTAAGTATAGTGAGTTGCTTGCAACTCACCATGGCGGTCTCAGGTCGGAGGGACAGTTATACCCATATCCCATCGGAGCAAATCTTGACAGCAGAAATAGCTCTGGAGTCAGTCACGTTTAGTGCAGATGTACCCTTACATCTCACCTGTATGCCATACCAGTGTCTCCACACTCCTTGGTTAAGAGGATAACCAATCCATATGGTACACAATGACCTATGCTTGATAAACATTGTTGTCCTTGGTAACAATGTATCATTTGGTCGCGAACAGGTTTAAGGACTAAACGATAAATCCTCCTTTATCGAGTCTAAATAGTCCTAAGGACTTCACCACAACACAGGAGTTCATTAGAAGATGAAACAATTTATGATGAAAAATATCAAAATAACTTTTATTTATTTATAATTCATATACTAATACAAGAAAGAGCACAACCATCAACAGGCTGATGATTGGCTTTGGGACACTATTCCCAATAACTGACCCACAAAAGAACCTTTGATGGAGCCTTACAGCATGTCAGCTGATGGTTCTTCAGTGGAAGTGGTGCATGTGATCCTTTGGTCTGAGATCACCATGGTACCTTGTGTACATGGATCCTTTGGTTTATTCTCTAGCACACCACTTTGAGATGTGTAGGATATTCTGGGTATAGTGAAGTATGTATGGAGGTTATGAGTGGTCAATAAGGAATCGATCACTCCTTGTAGGAGGAGAGAACATCCTATGTGCTCTCATAAGATGATGACTCTGAGAGTCTCTGACCAAAGCAGGGATGAAGAATAGAAATGATTTTTACTGATTCATCAACTGAGTCATCGTCATCAGGTCGAGATACATATGGATAGGTATTTGGGTTTGACTTATTTCAATACCCATGGCCTTTCTGGGATGTTATGTGATCGAAGGATTGAATTGCACAGTAACTCATCATGAAAGGATATTTTGATATTTTTATTAATTTTAAATCTTCTGGATAGTTATGAAACATTGCTCGATGTCAATCTTGACTTGTGAACTCATCAAAATTAAAAGAGTTTAATTCAAGAATCAATTAGAAAGAGTCCTAGTCAAAGAGATTCATAAGCGACTTGCACCCTTAATTTATATGATCCATAACCTTAGACACCCAATAATTGGAGTCTCATAAATTTTATTCATGTAGGTAATTAGCAGGTAATTAAGTTAGAATTAACTTATCAAATAAGTAATCTTAATAGAAAGAGGAATTGGGTCCAACCATGTGCTAACAAGGTTACCATGAACCCAATAGATTTCTCTAAACCCAATTAACACTTCATGAGCTCAATTTCTTATTCCAGACCTAATTTCTTTATTGTGTAACCTAATAGATTTAATTCTATCTGAAAGTGAGATATACAATCATCTCTATCATTATATCACTGAAACTCTTTTCAATAGATCGGAACAATTTCACTCTAACTCAATAAGGATTGTCGATCTGGAATAATTCTAGTGAGCTCTCACAGTCCACCAATGATACCTAGCAGTATGTAGTGGTAACTTAGTAAAACTGAAATGAATCTTTAGGTATAGTTAATGTGTGATTTAGTCCCTCTATCATGAGTCCGGACTAGATGGCAAGTCATAGATAAATCGTCAAACCTCGACATCAGTCATATGATAGATTTGATTAGCTCAAGTCCAGATATGATATCTATGAAAACTTTTTTTCATCCATAACTCTACTATGGCCATAAATTTTGTTAGATGTGTGCCCTAGATGCCAGATTGACTGACACATTCCTATACAAATGTAAGGGCAAATTTATAATTTTGACTATAAATGAATAAAAGGGTTATTCTACTATCACATTGTGTACATTATGTCTGTGATACATCCTTTGAGTTAGTAGAAATGTTAATTCATATTTTCAAGAGTTGAAAATTTAAGACATGAATTTACATAACTAACTCATAAATAGCTTTTGACCATAGGATCATCATGAGGATGGTGATCGATCCGAAAAGTTGGTGTATGATCGCTTTCTTAGGATAGATGTGTCTTGAGTCTACGATGTGGAGACATCGAAGCAAGAGTACAGGTATTCATTGAGAATGAGAGTACTGAGCGTGACCACCTCGAGTAGTCATAAGAAAGTCTACCTTCTCGTCGATGACTAGCTCCATGCTGCAGCTGTGTGTCTAGTTCTTTGACTTGAGGTACATCGACAGTTTATCTTGAGTGTGTTATAGTTTGACTATACCATAACTCGATCTTCTAGCCATTCAAAACTCTGAGGTGTATGTTGGCTGTAGCATATTCATTGTTGAAACCAGATCGCACCAAGATGGGATCTATCAACCTCGATAGATGGGAGGAGTAGTCCTATGATGATCGAAAGATCGAGTCCTTTAGCCCATGGCCATGGCAGAGTGAAATAATGGAAAAAAGTTTTTCATTAAGCTTTCACATCGAATTTGGATCGATCGATTGATTCATATGACTGATATTGGATTTGACGAGTTTACCTTAACCCTAATTCAGTCAGGACTCATGATAGAGGAACTCAATCACACAGGTAGCTATACCGAGAGGTTCATCTTCATTTCTGATGGGTTGCCACCATATACTACTAGGTGTCACTGGTAGATTTTGAGAGCAATTAGAATGATCTTGATGATCGATCATTCTAATTGTCTGAATCAGAAGAGTTATGGTCCATCGAAAGGAGTTTCGATGATGTCGATGATGAGATCATGACATGTCTCATTATCATATAAAAATGAACCTAATTGGGTCACACAAATAAGAGTAAGGATCTAGATGTCATCAATTGAGCTAGTCCAGTTCGATTGATTTGGATTAGATCCAATTAGGTTCAAGAAAATCATGCTAGCACACGATTGAGCCTAACTTTCTCCTCGTGTAATCTTTTCTATCTCGACTGAGCCAAATGTGATTTGACTCACTTAGAGAACCTTGAGAAGGTTTCTCATAGTTTGATTGGAGCTAGTCCAGCTTAGAAAAGATTTGTCTTAATTCATGAGATGAATTTAAGACAACACCTGTCAATTTCTATCACCTGCTATTTTCATTTTAGGACATTGGTCAAACGTTGACCCATGGATCTTGGACTGAAGGCTAGTTGGCAAGAGGTCATTGGAGAGTTTTTGTGGAGTATCCCTTACTAAATTGGGCCTCAAAGTGGGTGCCATATTCAAATTGGGCATGTGCCCCAAGTGGATAAGGATAGAGTCCCATGAGATGAGGACTCTGATCCCTTGATCAACTTGGACTGTGGGACGCCAATCTCACTGTGCTTATCCAGTGTTGGTGCCAACAGTAGGAGAAATTATTGAGATTCTTATCTAATATGATCAGATGACATCACTCCACCAATCAATTTTTTTTTAGAATTAATTAAAATTTTTTGATTGGTCGAATGATGTGGCACTGCATGGCGCAGCAGGGTCTATTTAAACCCTGTCTGCACCTAAGGTTTAGAGTCTCTGCTCAATACCTAGCAAAAGCCTGAAACCCCTGCACTTCTCTACACCCCCTCTACTCCTCTTCCTCCCCTCTTCACGTCCAAGAGGTTGGGCATCCATCTGGTGCTTGTCCAAGGCGTGGTGGCTCTTTGATTAGAAGGCTGCAGAGATTTGTCGAGAAGCTGCTGCTCCAGCTTCAGAAGATCTTTTGAAGATCTTCCAAATCAAATTCAGATCTAATTTTTGGAGCAAAGATTTATGATGAGAAGATGATCTAGATCCTACTTGAGTGGATACTGGTAGAGGCCAGGCAACTGCATGGCTATTTTAGAACCTCGGGCATTGCTGCGATCATCTACAGGGTAATCTAGTTACCCTAGAGGTATTTCTCTATTTCTCAAATTTTTAAATTTAATTTTAGATTTAATATTAGATAATAGAAATTAGATCTAATAGATCTTAGATCTAAAATATCATAGGATAATTTTTTTGAAATATTTTGGCCTAGATCTCATTAGATCTGGAAGATCCTATAAGGAAAAAGCCGATTTTTCCTTCAACTGGTATCAGAGCCAGGTTGATGGCTCTATTTCAGATCTAATTTAGATCTAATTTTTATTTTTATTTATCTAATATTAATGGATTTCAGATGTCATATTAGATGTGAAAGGATCTAAAATCAAAAAAATTTAAAATTAAATCTAAGTAGATCTAACTTGTATGAGATGCATGACTAGACTAGGAGTAGTTTGATCTATAAATAGTCCTATAGTTTTATATTTTAATATGATTAAAATATAAATTAGATCTAATTTATTTTTTTGATATTATAAATATTATATTTAGATCAAAAAATAGAAAATAAAATTTTAATTAATATATAAGATTGATCTGTTGCATGCCTAGACTAGTTGTAGAATTATTCTAGTAACTATCTAGAATAGATTTCATATTAAATAGTTTAATTTAAATCTTACTTTTTAGATATTATATGTGATGTATCAGATCTAAAAGCATGCTAATTAGATCAGATTTTAATACATGAGATGTATGCAAAGCATGTATAAGTTAGATCTGAAATTATATATGTGATATGTAACATAGATCTAACTAGTTTTGTAGTTAAATTAATATTTTTGATTAAGGTGTTCCTCATGGCCGTCCGGTCATAAGAACAAAGTAGGATTTAAGACCCTCTCTTTCCATTCAACGGGGTGTTCTTATGGCGTATAGGGGTACTGCGCGTTCATCCTTAATCATAATTCAAAATTACTTTTCTGCAAAATCTTAGATCCTAAAATCCTAGGATTTATTTACATATTTTGTTTATAAACCGAAGACTTAATTAATGAATTAAGCTTATGAAATTAAATTAGGTCTAAAATTGAGAATTTCAGATCTAAGCTATTTTCATAAAATTGGGTTCGGGCTTGGGTAGCTCAATTAGGTCTTGCGGTTGATCAAACCAAATCAAAAGTTGGTTAGATGGGATCATGAAAGCTAATAATTGACCAGCCTAATAGGATTAAGTTTAAATCAAGGTCGAATCATATTTAGATGTGACTCGATCAAGTTAAGACCTAATTTGGCTCAATAGTTAGAGCTTGGATTGTAGACTAACCTAATTGGTTCTGGTTCGACAATTTGGTGTCTAAGGTAAGTTGGGCAGATGCGATCGATTGGTTTTTAATTGGGAGCTACTCGACTCAAATGCATTCTTGTCAAGTTAATGGCATATCCCTCCCATCGATCTCACTTACCTGGCCATATGTGTCGATCCATTTCTGATTTGAGGTGGCTAACAATTCGAGCTAACCCATGTCACTAGGTTAGTCATAATATTAAGTCTAAGGTCTTCCACCATTGTGGATGTGCGGATCCTTCCCGGGGTTGATTGTTCTCGACTGGTTACAATGGCTCAGTTGCACCGGGAAGATGCAACCATGTCCATTAGGCATTGCATGCTACGGATTAGAGGATGGGTTGTGCTCAATATTTCGGATACGATGAGGGACCCAATCAGAAATCTAATTCGTGCAAATGGTGGGTCTGACTTAACTAAAGATTGGAGCAATATTCCGGGCACGATGAGCTTCATGAATTAGAGACCAAGTTTTGGGTGCACCATGATTAGAGAATCATTGGACAAGAGTTGTCCACTCATCGATTGACCCATCATCAATAACTGTTAGGTGAGGTGATGAGCCAGTCGGTGAGACCGCACCACCTACTAGAAATCACTAATCACGAAGATTTTTACATCTCTACCTAGGGAGTATAGGGATCTAAGAAAATAGTGGGAGCCTAATTTGTTTAAAAATGAAACCCCTAAACAAATTGGTTAAGTCTGATTACAAAATCTAACTAGAAATTTTTGACTCTTTATAGGAAACATGTCTGCATCCAACACCTGACCAAAATACTAGACACCCACAGATTGACTGGACCTAATTTTAAGGACTGGTGGAGGAACTATATAATTGTTCTGAGTTTCGAGAAACTAACTCATATCTTGGACCAGGACCCACCTGCCATGCCAGCACGTCCGACTGCTGAACAGAGAGTGTCTCTGAAAAAGTGGATGGATGATGATAACAAAGCCAAGTACTACATGTTAGGTATCATGTCTGATGACTTACAGCGCTAGCATAAGAACATTATGACTACCCGCCAAATGTTGGCTCACCTACAAAAGTTGTTTGGTGAACAAAGTCGCGCAGCCAAGTATCAAGTCTGCCAAAGGCTTTTTAAGGCTAAAATGCGTGATGGACAGTTAGTCCAAGATCATTGTTTCTCAATGATCAAGGACATTGAGGAGCTTGAGAAGCTCGGTGTTATCTTAGACAAAGATTTTTAGATTGATGTGATCCTTCAGTCCTTGTCTAATGCATATGGTCAGTTCATTATGAACTTCCATATGCATAAGATGCAGTGTTCCTTGGCTGAGTTAATGAACATGCTGGTTACGGCTGAGCTTTCTTTGAAGGGTTCAAAAGGCTCAGTCCTTATTATGGAGCGGACTTCTTCCAAGAGAAAGTCTTTTGGAAAGAAGAAGAAGTCTGCGAAGAAGCAGAAGGTGGATGGGAAGAAGAAGATGAAATTGAAGAAGAAGGTTGCTGAAAAAGAAAAATATTTCTACTGCAATTCAGACGGCCATTGGAAGCAGAACTGTCCTCAGTACCTGGCCACCCTGAAGAACAGGAAGGATGATCCTTCTAGAGGAATGCTCATTATAGAATCTAATCTTACGATTTTCTCTGCATCTAGTTGGGTACTTGACTCTGGTTCTAGTGCTCATTTGTGTACTTCTATGCAAGATCTTGAGGAGAGCAGAAGGCTGAGGGATGGAGATATGATCCTACATGTCGAAAATGGAGCAAGAGTCGCTGCTGTGGCCGTGGGTGTTGGAAATAGTATCCCAAAGCCAATCGTTAGCCTGTAGACAGTTGTGCTCATTCTTGTATTAGTATATGAATTATAAATAAAAAAAAGTTATTTTGGTATTTTTCATCACAAATTGTTTCATCATCTAATGAACTCCTATGTTGTGGTGAAGTCCTTAGGACTATTTAGACTCGACAAAGGAGGATTTGTCGTTTAGTTCTTAAACCAGTTCACGACCAAATGATACGTTGTTACCTGTTGGTGCAAAAATCCGCTTGCGTCGGAGAAGCTGGAGTCGGGGAAGTCGTGGTCGCCGTCGGGACCTGCAAGGGAAGTCTAAATCGGAGGTGGGGTTGCTCCGGCAAGACCCTCCGACGCTCAAGTCAGTTCTCTGCCTCAACAAGAATGGAGTGCTCGAACGGAGAATTTAGCAGACTATTGAGATAAGGAAAAATGAGCTTAAAGAATTACGTATCTGGGTCCCCCTTTTATAAGCGGAGGAGGCAACGGATTGATGGCGACGTTTGTAACCACCTGGTAGTGGGCCGCCCATGGTCAGGGGAATTGATTGCGAAAGATAGTGGGGTAGACCCGTGGCTATCGTCATAGCCCGCCATGTAGGGCCTGTTGCAAGTAGTGGAGCGGCGTCCGTTGCCGCTAGTTGTCAGCGAGTAGTGGGATCGTGCAGCACCTGCCACAGGGAATGGAGCAGCATCGTGGCCGTTGACACAGCCTGTCAGAGAGTAATGGGTCCGCCGCAGGGGGTGATGGAGCCGCACGGAATCCGCTACAGGAAGTGGAACAGGATCATGGTTGTTATTGTGATCTGCCAAGGGGCACGGGTCTGTTGATCGAGGCTCGGCAGTGGTCGGAGTTTGGCCTTTGTAGGAGTCCGGGAGGGGTCCTCCTTTCGGTTGAGGTCGTGGGTGGAGTCCGGCTCCAGCAGCTGATACTGAGGTCGGAGACTGAGGGCGGCGCCCGGCTCCCGTAGGAGTCCGGGCGGAGCCGTCCTGCTGTCGATGGCAGAGCCCGGCTCCCGTAGGAGTTCGGGCGAAGTTGTCATGCTGTCGATGGTGGAGCCCGACTCCCGTAGGAGTCCGGGCGGAGCTGTTCTGCTGTCGATGGTGGAGCCCAGCTCCCGTAGGAGTCCAGGCGGAGCTGTTCTGCTGTTGATGGGGAGCCCGGCTCCCGTAGGAGTCCGAGCGAAGCTGTTCTGCTGTCGATGGCGGAGCCTGGCTCCCGTAGGAGTCCGGGCGGAGCTATTCTGCTGTCGATGGCGGAGCCCGGCTCCCGTAGGAGTCCGGGCGGAGCTGTTCTGCTGTCCATAGCAGAGCCCGGCTCCCGTAGGAGTCCGGGCGGAGCTGTTCTGCTGTCCATGGCGGAGCCCGGCTCCCGTAGGAGTCCGAGCGAAGCTATTCTGCTGTCGATGGCGGAGCCCGGCTCCCGTAGGAGTTCGGGCGGAGCTGTTCTGCTGTCGATGGCGGAGCCCGGCTCCCGTAGGAGTCCGGGCGGAGCTGTTCTGCTGTCGATGGCGGAGCCCGGCTCCAGTAGGAGTCCGGGCGGAGCTGTTCTGCTGTCGATGGTGGAGCCCGGCTCCCGTAGGAGTCCGGGCGGAGCTGTTCTGCTATCGATGGCGGAGCCCGACTCCCGTAGGAGTCCGGGCGAAGCTGTTCTGCTGTCGATGGTGGAGCCCGGCTCCCGTAGGAGTCCGGGCGGAGCTGTTCTGCTGTCGATGGTGGAGCCCGGCTCCTGTAGGAGTCCGGGCGGAGCTGTTCTACTGTCGATGGCGGAGCCCGGCTCCCGTAGGAGTCTGGGCGAAGCTGTTCTGCTGTCGATGGCGGAGCCCGGCTTTCGTAGGAGTCCGGGCGAAGCTGTTCTGCTGAGGATTTCGGCTGTGGGTATTTTATACCCAACACCAGTCCCCCTACTTCCGAGTTTGAATTTCAAGCGAAGGAAGTACACACAGAGAGAGATGCGCACAGTCGGAATCGCCCCTTCGAATTCTGTGCACTGCCGCCCCCAGATATTTTGACATTTAATGCGCGCATGTCAGAGTCTGCTTTTCGGTGAAGGTGATCTGAAGAGTCTTTTCGGAATCCCCGTTGAAACGCGATCCCAAGCATCGTGCTGCGGGAATTTGTGAGCGATCAACTCTCGATGGCGATGAAGGGGATAAGCGCGACACGTGGCACACACCAGCTGGCCCGGAATACACGCCGCCATAATGCGCCAGGATCCGTTGGCTATTTAAACCCCTCAGTCCCTTCGTGGCTTCATCCTGGCGCTTTCTTTTCGTCTGAGAGTTTTGCTTCTCTCACCCCAGTCCTTGTCTCCTTCCCTCGCACCATGTCCTCTACTCGGGAGGCTGTTCTTGAGGGAATTTTTAGGGCTTGGAGGAAGGTGAGAAGGAGAACGGCGGCCGGTGAGAATCTCCGTCGTTCTAAAGGGAGCCCAAGGAAGAATTCCTTCAACAACAGAAGTTTAATAATGGGGGCTGTCGGTGAAGTTCTGCCCGTGAATTTTGGAGTGGCAAGGCGGGGTGATACCGGTCAAGAGGGCAGAGCAGTCGTCATAAGCCATGACGGGATCCTTGACGCCGTCGGGGCCGAGAGACCAGAGGCGGTCGGCGTCGACGGTGGGGCAGTAGAACTTGTTGCGGGGGCGGTGGAAGTAACGCATGCCGACCTTGCCGGAGTGTCTCGGGTGGCGGCCGTCGTGGTGCATTCGAAGATGAGGCACATCTCTGGTGTCGCAACCGCTCCTGAAGTGGCTACGGTTCTTCTTGAAACAGGTCTTCGCTACTGCCGCCATTGCCCTCACCGCCTCCGGAGATCTATCCCACCCCTTTCCCGCTTAGGTTGGGACTTTGGGGAACAGAATGAGGCGAGATGGGGCGAGAGTTGTTACTGGAGAATGCGACTGAGAAGGATAGAGATGGAGTTCGTAGCTCGGAGTGGCCTCCGGTTCGTCCTGCCCGAACCGCGCTCGCGAGACTTGCGATGACGTGTATCTTCTTTTTCATCTTCTTTTTTCCTGACCCATCGGGTCTTGTAACGTGTACTTCTGTTAAATGAAAAAGTATTTTGGTACCTTGTTTGTATCTTGTGTTAAATAGTTGTCTGCCGAACTTCATCATTTTCCTTTCCTTCTCTTTGTCTGTGTTACGTCGTCCCAAGGTCGTTGGCGCCCTCTTCAGTTCATGTGGGGTCGTCATTCGCCGAGCTCTTTTTCGGCTTTTATGCCGTTCGGAGATACCCACTTGTCAGGTTTGCTTGGATTTCTCTCCGCTGAAGTCGGGGCTAAGTTCAGCTCCCTTGATAATCCGAACGGAGAAGCCCTCCTGAAGTTGGAGTAGCTCGGCTCCCGTAAGAGTCAGGGCAAAGTTTTTCTGCAATCGAAATCATAAGCAAAGTCCGGCTTCCGTAGAAGTCCGGGTGGAGTTGTCCTGTAGCTGATGTTGGCGATGGAGCCCGGCTCCCGTAGGAGTCCGGGTGAAGTCTTTTTTGTTGTTGGAACCCGGCTCCCGCAGGAGTCCGGGTGAAGTCTTCTTTGGCGTAGAAACCCGGCTCCCGTGGGAGTCCGGATGAAGTCTTCTTTGGCGGCGGAACCCGGCTCCCGTAGGAGTCCGGGCCTTCCACTTTGCTCATGTCAGGACGAGGTTCTCCTTCTGTTCCTGACAGGGCTGTGGGGGCACATTAGGGCGTTGCCAGGCCTCTCCCCCCATCCGGTCTAAAAGAATCGGGCTTTCGACTTTGCTCAAGTTAGGGCGAGGTTCTCCTCCTGTCCCTAACAGGGCTGTGGGGGCACATATGGGCGTTGCAAGGCCTCTCCCCCCATCCGGTCTAAAAGAATCGGGCCTTCGACTTTGCTCAAGTTAGGGCGAGGTTCTCCTCCTGTCCCTAACAGGGCTGTGGGGGCACATATGGGCGTTGCGAGGCCTCTCCCCCCATCCGGTCTAAAAGAACCGGGCCTTCGACTTTGCTCAAGTTAGGGCGAGGTTCTCCTCCTGTCCCTAACAGGGCTGTGGGGGCACATATGGGCGTTGCGAGGCCTCTCCCCCCATCCGGTCTAAAAGAATCAGGCCTTCGACTTTTATAAGGTTGCCCTCTCGTTTTTGATACAGTCTGCTTGAATTATCCCAAGACAAATGGGCACGCATTTTTTGATTAGGACGAAATTACTGATAGTACATCCGTAAGTTTTCTGAGCTCCAAGGTCGTGGGAGGTCGGCTCCTCCGAGCTCCTTAAGATAATAAGCTCCAGCCGGACTACTTCTTTGACCTCATATGGTCCCTCCCAGTTTGGGGCAAGCTTCCCCTAGCCCTGTGGTTGTGAGACAGCAGCTCGTCGGAGCACTAGATCCCCTGCTTTAAATGCCTTGTTCTTGACTCGGGCGTTGTAATATCGGGCAACTTTCTGTCTGTAGGCTGCCATTCGAACCTGAGCAATCTCCCGCCTTTCCTCCAGTAGGTCGAGGTTGGCTCTGAGACTTTGCGCATTTTGGGGTTCGTCGAATGCCACGACTCGTGCCGACGGGAGTTTAAGCTCGATCGGGATGACGGCTTCCGTACCAAAGGCTAAAGCAAAGGGAGTCTCCCCTGTAGGCAACCTTTGGTGGTTCGATACGCCCATAGCACATGATAAAGTTCGTCCGCCCAAGTTCCTTTTGCTTTTTTGAGCCTGGTCTTAATCCCCTGCAAAAGGGTTCTGTTAGTTACCTCAGCTTCGCCGTTCGCCTGAGGATGGGCCACTGATGTGAAGTTGTGGGAGATGTTTAGATCTTCACAGAATTCAGCAAATCTGGCTCCCGCGAATTGCCGTCCTTATCAGTGATTAGGGTTCTAGGCAAACTGAACCTGCACACGATCAATTTCCAGACGAAGTCCTACACTTTCGCTTCTGTGATTTTGGCTAGTGGCTCGGCCTCGACCCATTTGGTGAAGTAGTCGATTGCTACAAGGAGGAATTTCTTTGACCAGACGCCATGGGAAAGGGGCCAAGAATATCCATCCCCCATTGCGCAAAAGGCCATGGGGCACTCAAGGGTGTGAGCTCGGTAGCAGGTTGTCTCTGGACGTTGGCGTATCTCTGGCATCGATCACACTTTTTGACATATTCGATTGAATCATGATGCATTGTTGGCCAGTAATATCCTTGGTGGAGTAGCTTGTGGGATAGAGACCTGGCACCCAAATGGCTCCCGCAAGCTCCCTCGTGTACTTCCCATAAAGCGTAGTCAGCTTCTGAGGGTCGGAGGCATTTCAAGAGGGGCAAGGAGTACGATCTTTTGTACAATTTGCCCTCATAAAGGATGTACCGGGAGGCTTGATTTCAGAGTTTCCGGGCTTCTTTCGCATCCTGGGGGAGAATCCCATCTCTAAGATAGGTTATCAGCGGGTCGACCCAGCTGGGCTCGTGGTCGATCTCCATTACGAGCCGCGGTTCTTCCATACTCGGATGTTTTAAAACTTCAAAGAGGATGCCTTCGGGTAATTCGGTCGAGCCGATGTCGCCAGTTTGGAGAGAAGATCGGCTCTGGTATTCTCGACCTTGGAATTTGCGTGATGTCGAAATTGCCAAAGGCAGGGGTGAACTCCTTCACCTTCTCAAGATATTTGGCCATACTGTCCTCCCGCGCTTCAAAGCTCCCGCTGACTTGCCCCACCACAAGTTGGGAATCGCTGTGCACCCGGAGTTGACCTATTCCAAGCTCCCTGGCGATCCTCAATCCTGCGATCAGAGCTTCATATTCTGCTCCATTGTTTGTTGCGGAGAATTCGAAATGCAGAGCGTACTCCGCAACGACTCCTTCCGGGCTGGTCAAGATCAGGCCTGCACCCGCGCCTGTCATGTTGGAAGATCCGTCCACATGGAGGGTCCAAAAGCGATCGGAGGAACTGGCTTCTTCGTCGGGGGAGTTCGGTTGAGTCTTCAGGTCGTCAATTTTGCTTTGCTCAGGTTCGGCCTCCTCGGGGATGGTGCATTCTACTATGAAATCTGCCAATATTTGGGCCTTTATTGCCGGTCTAGGTTTGTAGTTGATGTCGAATTCTGTGAGCTCGATTGCCCATTTCGCCATTCTCCCAGAGGTGTCAGCTCGGTGTAAAACCGCCTTGATCGGTTGGTCGGTGAGTAACGTCACCGTGTGCCCTTGAAAGTAAGGCCGGAGTCTCCGAGCTGCAATCAACAAGGCGTAGGTCAGTTTTTCTAATTTAGTATACCTGGTCTCGGCGTCCCTCAACACGCGACTAATGTAGTAGACCGGTCGCTGGACTTTCATTTCCTCTTTAACAAGGACAGCTGCAAGGGCTGTGGGAGAGACTGCCAGGTACAAAAATAGTTCCTCCTTAGGCTCGGGCTTCGCCAGCAGTGGGGGCGAGCTAAGGTATCTCTTTAATTCTTCGAATGCCTGTTGGCATTCAGAGGTCCAACAGAAGTTCTTCGGTTGCTTGAGGTTTGAAAGAAGGACAAACATCGTTCGGCCGACCTCGCGACAAAGCGATTAAGAGCCGCAACTCTTCCGTGAGGCACTAAACCTCCTTGATCGACCTTGGGGCAGTCATATTTTGGATGGCGCAAATTTTCTCCGGATTGGCCTCGATCCCGCGCCCCGATACCATGAAGCCCAGGAACTTTTCTGAGGTTACCCCAAAGGCGCATTTGGTCGGGTTCAGCTTCATTCTATACTTTCGAAGAGCGCCAAAGGTTTCCTCAAGGTCGGCGACATGATTTTCGGAAGACCTGCTTTTCATGAGCATATCATCCACATAAACCTCCATGTTTCGGTCGATCTGCTCCTTGAAGATTTTGTTCACCAGTCGTTGATAGGTTGCGCCCGCGTTCTTGAGGCCGAACGGCATAACCCTGTAGCAGTAAAGGCTGCGATTAGTAATAAAAGCTATCTTTTCTTCATCTTCGATGCCATTCTAATCTGGTTATAGCCGGAGAACGCGTCCATAAAAGTGAGAAGCTCATGGCCCGAGGTAGCGTCCACCAGTTGGTCGATCCTGGGAAGGGGGTAGCTGTCTTTTGGGCAAGCCTTATTCAGCTTTTTGAAGTCGATACACATCCTCCACTTGCCGTTTGCTTTCTTGACCAAGACAACATTGGAGATCCACTCAGGGTAACTGACTTCCTTGATAAATCCGGCCTTGAGAAGTTTATCCACTTCCTCGGCTATTGCCTTTTGCCTCTCCGGGGCATGACTCCGGATTTTTTCTTTTGTCGGCCGATGTTTAGGGTCGACCGCTAGACGATGTTCCATGACTTCTGTGTCAATCCCCGGCATATCCGTCAGGACCCATGCGAAAACGTCCGCATTCCTTCGGAGGAAATCCACGAGATGCGTCCGCACCTCCTCC